>NW_013955126.1:0-1251 GCF_001266775.1 Austrofundulus limnaeus
ATTAAATCCATATATATGACTTCATTTGTCTTGTTCGTTACAATAATACATAAATATTTGGTCTGAATCCTAATTTGATGTATTTTTAATGAGGAATTTTTATGTCACATGAAAAAGAAACCTCAAATTATATTAGAATATTGAGCTTTTCCAGATAAAAAGAAACAAAACTTTACTAGCTCACAGGAAAAATCTCAAAATTTTAAGGCGTTTTTCCTCAAAATCAGTTTTTTTTGTTGCTACTGCTCAAAAAAGTGCTTCAAGGTTTTTTTAGGATAATATTTCAGACAGTTCATTCAAATGATACATTGGTAACACATTTATTTGTTATAGTTTTACAAAATGTAATTTTTGCAAGAGTTTTATTCAAAACACTACATTTGCCTTTTTCTCCACAAACAATGTTTGGACTTAATCCTGGTTTCGGTGTGACGGCTCACACATGTTCAGAGTAAGTTTTCCCATTTATGTTGTAGATGTAACGTCAAGAGGATATTTGAATTGTGTTAATGATTTTTTTTCATTGTAATTGTATTTTTAACTGGTGATTGTAATTAAAAATGGTCAAATATGAGCTACGTTCCATTTTTATTTTCAGGAGGAACTGGTCAAAGACTTGAATTTGAATTGGTCTGCAGCGTCAGAAACCAGATCTACAGTTAGAACATGGTGTCCAGCAGAGAAACACTGATCTTCACTAATAACAAAGATAAAAGTAAAAGTTAGGAGCTGTTATGAAGGTTCACTTAGTGCAACAAGCTTTAACGTTTCTGTCCTTTATGTCTGATAATTTGGTGCAGTTCTTTAAGTGCTGCCCAAATACTGACCTCTGCTGCTTTGGATTTCATCTTTTATTATTTTCAGCAAACATTTACATCTTCATCACTTTCCTTTTACACAATTGTTTAGACAGAATTATGAGGAAAATCCTAGATGAGCTGTTAAATGTACTATATTAGAAACTTTAGTTGTGTCTAGTTTGTATTTGTTGTGTTCGTACCATTATTTAAATAATCAAACAAACCCATTTCTTCCATGACAGAACTGGACTGTTGATTGACTCGATGAAGGTGTAACCATCATTTACTGAGATGGACAGATACCTATGATGAAACGTTCATTAACAATAAAATAACAGATGTTTAAGCAAGCCACCATAATTTTAATATTTTTGACAAAATACTTTTAAAATTCTTTTAAACTGAAAAAAGCTAAGTGACGCAAAGTCAAAATTACAGTATGTGTGTGTGT
>NW_013955126.1:2251-12136 GCF_001266775.1 Austrofundulus limnaeus
GTGTGTGTGTGTGTGTGTGTGTGTGTGTGTGTGTGTGTGTGCAGCCTAAACAATGTTTATATTTGATCAAAACAATCAAAACTTTAATTAAAGCTCCAATATTCCTTTACAGACTGCATCTACAATTTTTCACTTAAATTTAAAATTGAACTATTATGACTCTAGCGTGTATTGTGATAAACATCATGTACTATCTCACTAAACACACACACACACACACACACACACACACACACACACAAACACACACCACTACCAGTTGAGTCCTCTTGAGCCTCAAGCTGTTTTTTCAAGGTAAAACCTTGTAAATATTAAAACAAACATAAAAGCGTCACAGTTTGGTTTTCCAAAGTCCCCCACGCCCTGAAAAAATTGTGCAGGTGCCACTCGGTCCTTTTGAAGTCATCTAGTCCTGTTTGAGATATTTTGCTAACAGACAGACGTGTACCCAACAGTTAGCCAAGACTTTAAATAAAGTTGTTGTACAATGCATCGTACTTTAACTGTGTGTTGGGCATGATGCTAAGCTACAACAAACTTTAGCTCAATATTTTAAAAATACAGCCATGGAGCAGATCCAGCCCCCCCTCCACAGGTCAAAGCCCAACAGGACCAGAGGACTCAAGCCCCAGCAGGCAGGGCCAGGCCGGCACATGCCCCAGCGCTGAGCCCCAGACCCTGAGAACCACCAGCAATGACACACCCCACCAGGGGGCAGTGTAACAGTGGGCCCTCGGACAAACCAGCAGGGTGGGGGCAAATCTCTCATCTGGTCTGCTCTGGTATGGCGGGTGCCGGTGGGGCCTATGAGTTTGTCGCTGCTGGCCCCGGGGGCTGTGCATGTGGTCGCTGGGGGGACTCCCCCAGTTCTCCCCTATGGTCTGATCTGGGGGGTGGGTGGGCGGATCTTCCAGTGCGGGTGCCCCTTGGGGCTCTGCGCTCGGGATCCCTCTCGGGTCCTTGGGCTCTGGTCTTCCCTATGTCTGCCTCGTGTCTTGGGGGTTGGGTCTCGGTCCTCCACAGTCACTATTAAATATTCTATTGGAGAAATCTTGTATATACACACATGTTCACAACTGCTCACAAACAGGTGCTCTGATCTGGGGGGGGTTCTGACAGGTCACTGAGTGTGTATATACTGTATGTCTGTGTGTATACTGTATATAAGATAAGATAAGATAAGATAAAACTTTATTGAACCCACAGTGGAGAAATTTGCACATTACTGCAGCTCAATACAGGAGAGGGTGAGATAGAATAAAGAAAGATAAGTTAAAACAAAACAAAAAATACACTATACTCGTGATATGTAACAATGTACATATATCTAGTACAGTACATAAATGAATATATATGCAGGTGCATATTACTGATGCCAGTGTAGGTGAATTGTCCAAGTCACTGATGACTTCATGATGTGTTATACAGTCTAACTGATGACATCATGATGTGTTATACAGTCTAACTGATGACATCATGATGTGTTATACTGTCTAACTGATGACATCATGATGTGTTATACAGTCTACTGATGACATCATGATGTGTTATACAGTCTAACTGATGACATCATGATGTGTTATACNAACATCCTCCTCTCACCCACCACTACCACAGGCTCCAGAGGACATCTCAGCACAGAGCTTGACCTCCGTACCAGTTTGTCGATCCTGTTCATGTCCCTTTCAGTACCTCCAGCCCCCCAGCAGACCACTCCATAGAGAGGGGCAGATGCTACCTCCGTGTGGTAGAATGTCTTTAACAGAGTCCTGCAGACACCGAAGGACCTCATCCTCCTCAGTAGGTGGAGTCAACTCTGGCTCTTCAAGACGTCCGTGTTCATAGTCCAGTCCAGCTTGTTGTTGAGGCGAAAACCTAGGTACTTGTGAGAGTCCACTGTCTCAATGCCTTTTCCCTGGATGTTCACCGGTGCTGTAGGGGGTGACTTCCTCCTGAGATCAATGACCATCTCCTTCATCTTGCTGGCATTGATTTGGAGAGTGTTGGTCTCACACCCACCAACAAAGTCACTGATGACCCCCCTGTAGTCCTTGTCATTCCCGTCTGATACACATTCAGTAATGGCCGTATCATCCAAGAACTTCTGAAGATGGCAGTGGTCTGAGTTGTACCTGAAGTCTGACGACTACAAACTGAACAGAAAGGGTGAGAGGACCGTGCCCTGTGGTGCCCCCCGTGCTGCAGACTATCACATCAGACACACAGTTGCTGAGCCTCACATACTGTGGTCTGTTGGTGAGATAGTCGATGGTCCATGCTGTCAGCTACTTGTCCACTCTGGCTCCCTCCAGCTTCCCTCTCAGCAGAGCAGGCTGGATAGTGTTGAAAGCACTGGAGAAGTCAAAGAACATGACTCTAACAGTGTTTCCTGCTTGCTCTAGGTGAGAGAGACATCGGTGCTGCAGGTAGATGACAGCGTCTTCCACCCCGATGCCGGGCTGGTAGGCGAACTGCAGGGGGTCCAGTGCTGGGCTCACCACAGGACAAAGATGGTGCAGGATGAGCCTCTCCATGGTCTTCATCAGGTGAGAAGTCTGAGCCACAGGTCTGTAGTGGTTGGGCTCCCTGGGATGTGTGATCTTTGGCACTGGAACCACGCAGGAAGTCTTCCACAGATCAGGAACCCTCTCCAGACTCAGGTTGAAGATGTGCAGGACCACCTGACAGAGGTGGTCCACACAGTCTATGAGTAGTCTGGGGCTGATTCTGTCCGGTCCTGCTGCCTTCATGATCTTTGTTTTCCTGAGCTGATTTCTCACCTGATCAGCTGTGAGGTGAATGTGAGGCTGGGTTGGAGTGGGAGGTGGGGGTGAGGAGAGTGCAGGAAGCGGAAAGTGGAGGAGCAGCATACAGTGGGGGCTAGTTGGGAGCTGGAGGGTGGGGGAGGTGATCAACGGGCTAGAGTCAAATCTATTGAAGAAGAAATTCAGATCATTAGCCCACCCCCGATCTGCAGGCCCTGTGGCTCCTCCATTGTCCTTGAAGTGGCCAGAGATTTTATTCATGTTTCTCCAGACCTCTCTGACTTTGTATTGTTGGAGCTGCTCCTCCATCTTCTTCCTGAAGCTTTCTTTGCCCCTACGGATCTTATATTTGAGCTCCTTCTGCACTCTCCTCAGTTTCTCTTTGTTGCCAGATCTGAAGGCCCTCTTCTTCTCGTTCAGCAGGGTCTTCAGCTCTGGGGTCACCCATGGTTTATTGTGGGAGAAGCACTGTACCTTCTTAGTTGGCACAGTGTTCTCCACACAGAAGGTCATGAAGTCGGTGATGCAGTGGGTCAGGGCGTTGATGTCCTCGCCGTGAGGCCTGCAGAGTTCCTGCCAGTCTGTACGTTCAAAACAGTCTCTCAGGGCCTCACTGAAGTCCTTATCACCTTCTTGGTGGGGGGTTTCCTCTTCACAATAGAGGTGTAGGTGGGGTGGAGAAGGACCAGATTATGATCTGAGTGACCAAGCAGGTGGAGGGGTGATGAGCTGCCTCCTTGGTGTTGGAAAACAGCAGATCCAGGATTTTGTTGTCACTTGTGTGGCAATCAACGTAAGTTTGGGAGAGTGGAAGAGGGGGAGGCATGATTGAAATCCCCAGAGATGATAATCAGGGACTGAGGGTGTGGCGTGTCGTCTGTAGCTGAGAGACAGTGGTAGCCGTCTATATATTATTATTATTATTAAGTGTTTGGGTCATCACATCTTAAATATCATCAATACTATTGGTTCCAAGTCACTGAGACTAACAATTTCTTAATGCTTTAGTTGGACTGTTTGTGACAAGTTGGCATTTTCATGTTCTGTATTATAAGAAATCTTGATACTGTATAATAACTGAAAGTAATGTAGACAAATGTGGAACAGTAAACATAAAGTATGTGTGTGCATATGTGTTTAAGAGACATTCAATACTGAAAGCTGATCAATGCACAAAGTTTGTTTATTTTGTGGTAAAGATAAATGAGTAGTTTTGAATGACACATTTCAGTCACAGGTTTATGCATCAGATGTTTCACTTAGTTTTTTTTCTCTTGAATGTAACGGCAAACACACAATGATGTCCTCATTTTGTGATTTAATTGATTTTAATATTGCTGACAGCATTTATGTTCACCTGTAAGAGCAGTCAAATGTAAACCTAGTATTTTTCTACCCCCCCCCCTTTTTTTTCAATTCAATAAACACTTCTTTAAAGCAGTGTGGTGCTGCCACCATCAGGCTTTTTAGTAGATAAGCTTTTGTTCAGTTAACACACCCAAACCCGCCAAAAAAAAAAAAAAAAAAAGGGTAAATAAAATGATGGTGTCTCTTGAAAAGGCATCAATCTTTTGAAGTTGGGTTTTGTAGAGAAGTAGTGAACAATAAATATCTCACCTGTTGTAGATACCGCTTTGAACAGCCTCAGTTTGGAGAAATATTTTAAGTTTGACCAGACCAAAAGTTTCATAGCGGCTCGTGAAAACTGTATCATAACCAGGGTGGGCCGATGGGTTTGTAGGCAGATGGGCTGCAGGTGCCTCAAGAGGTGGAGTTTAAGCATCTCAGGGATTTTGTTTAAAGTGAGGAAAGAATAAAGCATGAGAATGACAGACAGATTGATGCAGTTTTTGCAAATCTGCGTATTCTGTGCCGGTCTGCTGTGATGAAGAGGGAGCTGAGCTGCTAGGCTAAGAACTCAGATTCTTCACTGCACGTCCCACCTTTGGGTAGTGATCAAAAGAGTAAGATGTTCAATACAAGTGGTCAAAAAGAGTAGCTGGACTCTCCCTTAGAGATAGGGTGGGAGGTTCAATTATCTGGGAGACACTCTGAATAGAGCCGCTGCTCCTCCGCATGGAGAGGTGCCAACTGAGGTGGTTTGGGAATCTAGTCGTTTTGAGCATGTCCAACTGGGAGGAGACCCAGGATATGCTGGAGACTGGTCTCTCGGCTGACCTGGGAACATCTTGGGAGTCCTCCCTCCCTGCTAAGCTGGAAGAGGAGGCTGCAGAAGATGTACGGGCCTCCGTGGTCAAGCTGCTGCCCCCTCAGTCCAACTTTAGAACAAATGATGTAAATGATCTTGACATTAAGCTCTTCTTAAATGAGTCATACAGTACTTCTGCTTATATGGATTGAAATTTGACCTTAAACATGTTCCGTTTCACTCAGCTGTCCCTCCATTTCATTTTAGAACAGCAAACGAGAGAGAGAGAGAGAGAGAGAGAGAGAGAGAGAGAGAGAGAGAGAAAGAGAGAGAAACTCACCACAAAGTGAGAGAGAGAGAACTCACCACAAAAACACCAGCGCTGAGATGCTATTTGTGTCATGTCTATTCATAGAAATTGAACTAAGAAGAGGAATTAATAGTTGCATTTTAAACAGGAAGTGAACTAATTAATAAAAGCATAATTATTTCTCAAAATACCTTG
Source organism: Austrofundulus limnaeus (assembly GCF_001266775.1). Lineage (NCBI taxonomy): Eukaryota > Metazoa > Chordata > Actinopteri > Cyprinodontiformes > Rivulidae > Austrofundulus > Austrofundulus limnaeus. The sequence goes on from NW_013955126.1 coordinate 7,671, forward strand.
CAAAAGATTTAAAGGGTCTTTTAATTTATTCCAGTCAGTTTATTTGACTTGTACTTTTTAGAAAGCGGTTAAATGGATTTGTATAATTATTTATCGCATGTGGATAATGCTTTACGGTATTTCAAAATAAAGACTGTAAAAACATGACAATTTTAAGTTTCCCAGAAATTTTATTAAAAAAAAGTTTTGCTTTAGCATTTCAAAAGCAAAAGACTGGTTTCCTGTAAAACACAAACGTCTCACCTCACTTTTTTTTTTTCTGAGTTGTGGTTCCCTATTAAAGAGGACGAACATCCTTCACAGTGACTATTTGATCTGCAGACAGCGAAGGAGCAGAACAACTCGACATGCTGTGCAACTTCAGCAGCCCGGTGCTGGTCAGGGCGCTGCCTCCTGTGCTGATGATGGAGTTCCTCTTGGGCCTCTTTGGAAACGGGCTGGCTCTGTTCATCTTCTGCTTCCACCTGAGGCCGTGGAAGAGCAGCACGGTGCTCCTCTTCAACCTGGCCGTGACTGACTTCATGCTCACCCTGGGCCTGCCGCTCCGTGCCATCTACTACCTGTTGGGGATCCGGTGGACGTTCAGCGGCGGGCTCTGTAAGCTCTGCCTCTTCATGCTGGCCATGAATCGCAGCGGGAGCACCTTTTTCTTGATGGCCATTGCCGTGGACAGGTACATGCGAGTGGTGCACCCCCATCACCCTGTCAACTCTCTGAGTGTAACTAAAGCCACGCTGGGAGCGCTCGGACTGTGGCTGGTCACCATCTCCATGACGGTTCACGTCTTCACTCTGCAGCACGTCAACACGACCTACTGTGAGAGCTTCATGGTTGACACGGAGTCCAGAGGCAACCTGTCCTGGCACAAGTTCACGTTCCTCTTCTCCTTTTACATGCCCCTGCTCGTGATCCTCTACTGCACGTTCCACATCACTGGCCACCTGAGGAAGAGGCAGCTGGCCCAGCAGGCCAAGTTCAAGAAGGCTTTGTACTTCATCATCGTGGTGGTGGTGCTCTTCATCGTCTGCTTCCTCCCGAGCAACATAACCCTGCTGTTCGTCTGGTTCAAGATGCTCAGCTTCAAGGACTGCGCCTCTATGGAGCACATCACCGTCGTGTTCTACGTCACCATCAGTCTGACGTATCTCAACAGCGTGCTGGACCCGCTGGTTTACTACTTCTCCAGCCCGGCCTTTAAGAACATCTGCAGGAAAGCTTTGCATTTGCCTCAAGAAGAGACGGTGGAGAGCACAGAGAGGAAAACCCGAGAAACACCAACCCATTCCATCAGCCAGCTGTGATCGCAAGGAGACAGGAAGTTTCACTGCTAAAAGTCTGATCAAAAAGGAGTTTAGTTTGGTGACATATTTTTTTGTGTGTGACGCATCATTTTTCTTTGAAAGTCTTGCTAAAACTGGCTTACATGAACTCACTTTTGGTGTTTAAACTAGGAGCACAGGCGCCCTTTAACTTGTTCTCATATGAATGCACTTTCTAAATGGTTCTTTTATACATGTGGTGGTGCTGTTTGTGCATGATTTCCTTTAGTTTTATGTTGTATTAACAAATAAAAACAGTAGATTTTTTTTTTACTTTTCATCCACAGAATATAAGTCAGAGTTGTGACCCCGACTGACTGGTTGATAAAATAAACATGTTTAAGATCATCATAAACAATTGTCTTTTTTAAAAATAATTTTAGGTCATGGTTCACCATTATTGAAGATTTAAACATTTGCTTCCTATTAGAATAAACATAAGACTCCAACACTATAATCAGAAAGCAATCAGAAAACGATCTAAAAAGGTAATGAAAGTGTTACCTAGTCATTATCTTATTATTAAAATCAAAACTTGCATGATGCCAATTCATACTTTATTAACGGCTGCACTACAGTCTTGTGTCAGTGTAGAACTAACACCTAAAGCCACAAATGTTTCATGCTTTTGGTTCTCAGATGGTTTCCTTGAAAGGATACATTTAGAAAGCGGAGGGGGAAAAAAACTCTGCAAAATGCAGAAAAGCAAGGTTGCAAAAATCTCAAAGAGGCACAACTTTTAGATTCTCATGCAGAATGTTAATCAGCATTTGTCATCTTTGCACAACTTTACTGCTACTTTTACTCCAAATATGCGTTCTTTTGGGTTTGACTGCTAGTAAGTGATGTCATATTAACAGTGAAAACGCAGAACAACCCTATTGGTCTTTTTTTGTAATATGAGCCAATTTACAACAAATGTGACTTGAACTAAATTAAGTTTTTATGTAAAAATAGAAGCATTAACAGGTCAGGTAGAGGTTTAATCAGGTCTACTCTCTAATTGACCATCATGTAGGCGCTCCAGCGACTGAGTAAAAGGAACTGATCCTTTACAGATGAGACAGTTGTTAAACTGTGACCTTTAGAGTGTCTGAAACAGGATTGAACAGATGTTTCTGTCTGGTTTCACTAAAATATTTTTTAACAAGTGCATAAAAAAGCTGACATTTCCCCCTATTTATTACCTTCAACTTAACTATTTGTAAAACTAGTCAACTGACCAATAATTAAAATATTTTAAAATAGGCAGTTTTGTTATTTTCTCTTTAATACCACAGAAAGAGTCAACAACATAAAGGTTGGAACAATTTTAAAAAGTCTACACTTGAATGTTTTATTTTTCCTTCACCTTAATTGATTCTACACATTGCTTTTGACCTCTCCATAAATGCAGAACTACAGTTTGTTCTCTGAATAAATAACTACAAGACGGTTTTTGAAAGCAATGTTTTGAAAGATAAAACTCTTGCAATTAGTTCTGCATCAAAGTGTAGATCCACCCTCTTTTTGGAACCATATTCATTTAGTTTGAATAGGTGTTTCCCACAGAAATAACAATGAACCAGTTAAGGAGGAAGTAAAAAGAAAAAAAAAACTAAAATAGTGAAACAAAAAGGCACTAGCAGATGTAAGTTTTATCATTTAAAAAGCACAAAAAGTTTGTCAAAAAGTTTCAAATATTACATAAACAGGATAAATGTAGAGTGCAAACACTGCATCTCAGCTGAAGGCAGAGAGAGACAGAAGATATAAATATGACTGAAGGAACAGACCCTTCCTATCCTGATTCACCATTTTCCATTTTAAGAAACTCCTGAAACAAAAACAAAAAAATCTATTACAGGTTTTGCAAAAAACTGAAAGACAAATTGTTAATATGTTATTGAAACACCACTAAAGTTTTTTTTTAACAACAAAAACAACAACAACAACAACAACAACAACAACAATAATAATAATAATAAATTAAGGCTGGACTTTAAATTTAGCAAAAAAACTAGATAAGTCTCAAAATAGCTAAAAGTGCCAAAAACATAGATAAAAGTAACAAAATACTAGAAAAAGGCAGAACAATTACAAGCTAAAAGTTGCAAAATAACAGGCTAAAAGGTTAAAGCTAAATGTAGTAAAATACATTTTAAAAGTATCAAAACATTTAGAAACTAAAACTGGCAAAGTATTGTAAAAAGTAATAAAAGGCTATAAAAAGCTGAATAATAGATGAACCTTGAAAGTGGCTAAATAAATACTAAAAGCCAAAAGTTGCAAAAAGCTATCTAAAAGCTAAAAGGGTAGTAAAATCCAATTTAAATGTAGCTAAATATTTAGAAATTGAAAGTGTCAAAAGGACATCTAAAGGCAGCAGAAAAATAGCTAAAAGTAGTCAACCAACRGCTAAAAGTTGCAAAATGAAAGCTAAAGGTAGCAAAAGGTTAGCTAAAACCTGAAGAACAGCTAAAAACTAAAACATAGCTTTATAATAGAAATGTAGAGCATGTTTGTCAAGCAGATTTTAAAGAGGACAAAGTTTATTTTGTTTGTGTCCTTTCATATTAAGATTTATGCCGTTTATTAGATGTTTTTGTACAGATTCAAGTTTTTAGTTTAACAATAACTTTATTTTGGTTTGTTTATATCTCTTTTTGCTGTTTTGATTCAATTAGTCTTCCTCATTTAGAAACTTTTTCATAAACTTTCCTTATTTTTATAGGTGTTTTTTTTTCACTTGCTTCAAAAGTCACATGTCATCTGGACCAACTTGATTTTAACCATTCAAGTGTTTCAGCCCCACACAGCAGAAAGTCAGGCATCACATTGTCAGAGTCAAAAGTCCTCAAGAGCGCCCGATTAAAGCTTTTGTAAAGCAAATATATTTTATTCGCATGTTTAAGCTCTTTGGAGGTTGGAAGGCAGGAAAATGTCTTGTATTTGTTTTCCTGTTGGGTGGAGCATGAAGCAACTGCGACATTTTGTTTTAAAGTATGCAGGCAAAAGAAACATCAGGCCTAAAGAGACAACAGGGGGTGGAAACAGAAAGATGTGGAGTCTGTTCAGCAGGACGAACTGGCTCTTTCACATTTTTCTACCTTGTCTGACTGCAGACACACACACACACACACACACACACACACACACACACACACA
>NW_013955127.1:0-2082 GCF_001266775.1 Austrofundulus limnaeus
GATTTAAATTTTGAAATGAATGTTTAAAACTTTTCCACTGAACTTTAAAATGTTTGGATAATCCCTTTTATTAAATGGAGTCCATACAGTTGATCAATTTCATCTAATGCTTCGTGCCGCCCTGCCTCCTGAGGACAGGACATCGTCACCATTCGGTTGTGTTTTTTATGAAAATCATCATCTGTGCAACAAGTGAAACTCTGCTCTGGAATGTGTCTCGCGCTACCATTGCTTTCTTTTTAACGATGAACCAAGCTGCATGCAGTTCTGTGTGGGTCCGTGTGTGTGTGCGTGCGCGCACACACGTGCGCTCGCAGCAAAGGTTCTTTGTGGGTTTGTGACCCCCACTGTCTGGCCCAGGCTTATAAACTGCACGACAAACTAAACACATACATTTGTTTGCCTCTGTGTCTCACAATAAATCCTTCACTGGTTTGTTATATTTTGTGCATTTGCCATCAAAACACACCACGAATCCAGCCAATGATTCATTTCCTCATGAACCTTTGAATCAGGTACCAAAGCAGTGAAGTAACTTCACCACTTTCGAAGCTTCGGACGTCACTGACCACATGACTTTTACCAAATGAATCAAGCTCCGAGACAGTGCTTCTGAAACAGTGTGTTGTTCTTTTCAATACATGCGCTGAAGCTTCAGCTTCAAACTGCCCATCACTAGTGGCTGGCGACGGCTCTGAGGTTCAACGCTCTGTGTCTTATGTGGATTTTGTGTGCTGCACCTATCCTGACGGTCTGCTGCTGCTGCTCTCATACGGCGTGCCTCATGGGAGAGACATCCTGCTGACGTGTGGATGCCGAGTCGGGGTTTTCGGAGCTGGAGAGAGGACACTGAAGTGCAAACGCAGAGGTGCACGGAGGACACGACGTTGGTCGAGGGAATCAGACCACAGACTTGCTCATAACAGGTGGAATGTAAACCTGGACCACGGACTTCAGAGGGTCTAGCTTGGTGAGAGATGTCCGGTGCATTCGGGAGCTACGGAGCTCCAAACCGGGCCAACAAACTCACCTAATCCTAGACAAAAACTTTAATAAATACCTTTTAAGGTTTTCAACTGATTCCATTGTGTCGTGTCTTCACATATGTTATGGCTCTTGAGCCGGGTCGTAACAACATCTTATAGCATTTTGAATGACCTCACATGAAAGAAAACAAGTTTTTTCTTATTTATTTAGTTTTATTTTTTGTGGCTTGTACTTTTTTCTGTATTTTTTTTTTTGTCTGAGACCATGTCTGAAAACACAAGTGTTCTATCAGAGTTAAACACAAACATAAACATCACTAAAAACATAATTTTTCATGACTTTTTTTCTTTTCAATATTTGTGCCCACCTGCGGTCTCACTGAAACAATATGTAGATTTGTGGATTTTTGTTTTTTTACAATTACAAATGTTATTTATTTCGAAATAAAAACAATATACAGTGACATCCTAAAATAGGTAAGAGTTCAAAATATGAACAAAACAAGAGCATTGAACAACTATAAGGCTAAAGTATTTTTTAAAAAGCTCAATTAGGGATGGCAAACTGACTAAACATGAGTTGTAGAGACTACGAGGTTTAATAAATAGAATCCATGGGCCAGACCAGTTTTTGGTCCATCTCACTTCATCACAATTTTTGAAAAGATACATATCTGTAGATGATATTTGGGTATGATATCCTTTTCAGAGTAGTGTCTAAATCACAGCGATCAGCTCATAAAATAAACCAATTAAGAAAAAAAATTGTTTTTGACATTGATTTATAGCTGGTTTAGGCTCATTGTATGGACATTGGTCAAAGTTTTATGAAATTGTATTTGGTATCATTTTAAGGGGACCCTCTGAGCTTTCATTTAAGCACATATTTGTGTCCCTCTGAACAACACAAAGGTCAGTAGAACTCTTTGAACAACAAATAATTCACATTATTTTCACAATTTTTTTCCCCAAATTAAACATTTTCTTTTAACCCTTTGACATCCAGGTATGGAGGACCAAACCTATCATAATTGGAAATAAATGTAGAAATACATGAATGGCTTGAAAAAGTAAATACATGGCTAAATAAAATAAT
>NW_013955127.1:3082-12121 GCF_001266775.1 Austrofundulus limnaeus
TGGTGGGATTGAGGAGGTCTTCAAAGTATTCCGCCCACCGGCACACAACGTCACGAGTTGAGGTCAGCAACACACCATCCCCACCATAAACAGTGTTGGTGCTGCACTGCTTCCCCCTCCTGAGAYGCCGGATGGTGGACCAGAATAGCCTCGAAGCCGTGTGGAAGTCTTTCTCCATGGCCTCTCCAAACTCCTCCCACGCCYGGGTTTTTGCCTCAGCGACCACCCGAGCCGCATGCCGCTTCGCCCGCCGGTACCCATCAGCTGCTTCTGGAGTTCCATAGGCCAAAAAGGCCCGATAGGACTCCTTCTTCAGCTTGACAGCATCCCTCACCGAAGGTGTCCACCATCGGGTTCGGGGGTTGCCGCTGCGACAGGCACCAACAACCTTGTGGCCGCAGCTCCGATAAGCCGCCTCRCCAATGGAGGTACGRAACATGGTCCATTCAGACTCAATGTCCCCCACCTCCCCCAGAATGTGTTCGAAGTTCTGCCGGAGATGGGAGTTGAAGCTCCGTCTCACAGGGGACTCCGCCAGATGTTCCCAGCAGACCCGACCCTCACTACACGTTTGGGCCTGCCAGGTCTGACCGGCTTCCTCCCCCACCACCGGAGCCAACTCACCACCAGGTAGTGGTCAGTTGACAGCTCCGCCCCTCTCTTCACCCGAGTGTCCAAGACATATGGCCGCAGATCCGATGAAACGACGACAAAATCGATCATCGAACTGYGGCCTAGGGTGTCCTGGTGCCAAGTGCACATATGGACACCCTTATGCCTGAACATAGAGTTCGTGATGGACAATCCGTGACGAGCACAGAAGTCCAACAACAGAACACCACTCGAGTTCAGAAAGATCACATCATTGTCTCAATGATTCCAATCTAAAAACTAAAGATAGCAGTCTTTGGAGAAATGCATTTTTGCTCACTTCCATCTTTTTATGAGTGACAGTAAGACCATATGTACAACAACATCACCCATGACTGAGTAAGAGACTTTTTTGCATAATTTTGATTCGCTGTGGCAGCCATCTTGAATCGGATACATTCCAAAAGTTAATTGGTTGTAGGTGTACATCCTGGGGTCACTTTGTGATTATTGTGTAACTTTTATTTTCAGCTTCAGAGGAGGACTAGACGTGTGTCACGGCCAGACAGGAAGTGAAGCGGTCTTCACTTCCTTTCGTGGAAGAGAAGTCATGTTCCACGTTGTAACTAAGCTGCCTTACACTGAGGGTGATGCGCAGCAGGTCAGAGAGCAGTCTCACAGTCAGTGGTGACGCGGAGACATGAAACACATGAAACATTATTTTCAGACATTTTCTCTGAAAAAAACAAACAAACAATAGTTTTCTAAACAAAGACAAACGATCCTTTCTCCTCTCATCTCCTCAGTTACAAAGAAAGCGACACATTGGGAATGACATTGTAGCCTTGGTGTACCAGGAGGGCCAAACTCCCTTTCTATGTGACCTCATCAAGTCTCACTTCCTGCACTGTTTTCTGGTGGTGCGGAGGGTTCAGAGGGACGAGGGGGCAGGTGGGGTGGCCTATAAGGTGAGTAATACTCATCCTCTGTTTTATGAGGACAAACTAATGATAATGATGTGTGTGTGTGTGTGTGTGTGTGCGTGCGTGTGTGTGTGTGTGTGTGTGTGTATTTGTATGAATGTCCTGATGCATCTCTTTTTTTTATTTGTATGAAATTTACATTTGTACAAAAAAAGGTCTGAGATTACAGTTTTTCAACCTCAGTGTTAAAATATGAACCTGTTTTTTTTTTCTCTCAACCTCCCAGGTTTCAGTTTCAGCCAGAGAAGATGTTCCTCCTTTTGGTCCGGTCATTCCAGATCCTCCCATCTTTACAGATGTAAGAAACAAGATTTAAAGCTTTTCTAATTGTAATAAATCATTTAATTCTCTGTTATTTTCTTGTGCAAAGTTTAAACACAAAAAATCATTTGCTTTTCCCCCCTCCCACTTATTCTACATATATGCCATGCATCAGGATGATAAACAGTTTTCTTTGTCTTTTTTAGCGTTCACAACTGAGAGAATTCCTTCTCACCAAGATGATCAATGCAGAGATTTCCTGCTATAAGGCTGAGCAATTTAACAGACTGGAGGTAAAATGAGAAAATAATAACGCTTTAATATGTTTTTTATTACCAGCACAAGCCTGTTCTTGGTGTTATTTTCCTCTGACATGTGGATTTACTTGCCCTTGTCTCTTGTTTAGCTGCGTACTCGCTCATCACTCCTGGAGAGTTTGAGAAATGAACTCTTCACGCGCTCCCAGTGCATGATGGGAGATCCATCACTCGCTGCTGTCCCTACCTTGGAGGGTGTGCGGGCTGCACCTGAAGGAAGTGGAGGATTTATTGAAAATTTTAAGGTGAGGGCTCTAACACTGAAACACATCTGAATCCCATTTATTAGTTTTTTATTACTTTTCCCCTCTTTCCTGAACTTGTCCATTAGAGAGCCATAAGAGTACGAAGCCATTCGTTTGAGAACCTGGGTGTACCCAGAAAGATCTCTGGCAACATGTCACACAAGCCTAAGGTACAAAGGTCAGATTTTGGCTAAATAACTTTTAATTTAGAATAAAACATTCATACTTTTTTCTTCTTTTTACAGACAGAGAAAGAGGGAGAGAGGTGAGACTAGAAACAACTGAAATATTTGATATTTTTGTGATCTGACAAGGAAACTAATGATTATTTGTTTCTTTTTTCAGTGACAAATCTTCAGGACTTCCACCTGACAGCTCAACAACATCTGACCTCAAAGATCAAGCGAGTCCTCAAGAGGAGACATAAAGAAAATTGTGACTTAAAGATTTCAGACATTCAATTATAGATTAGCCTCTACAATCTGAGTTGCAGTGGATCAAATATTTGTACATATAGTGTAAAAGTAAATAGGTTTTCAGAAAAATGTAATTATTTTGCAAACATAGAAGAGATATTTTAGCATACAGAGAACATTTGAATTGTATTAGACTGATAACTTGATGCAACAACTAACAAGAAAGATTAGGGAATGTAAACAGTTTATATTCAGTTTTGCTTTAGAGATTAAGTTAGATTCAGGCAAAAAAAAATCTTAAAAAAGGAAGATTTTTGTTTTAGGGTTTAATTATTAAATCATGACATAATAAAGGAGTTTGGCGATTTGGAAAACATTCCATTGTATTAGTTATTTAAAGCACCCACAATACAAGTTATAAAAAGACCATAGCAGCAACACAAACAGTAATACATACTGATACTGTACCTACAGGTTATTAAAGAGGTACTTGCAAGACACTACACAGGTATTTGTGTGATAGTAGTAAGACAGGGTAAATGTGGGGATGCATGGTAATTACAATTCTGGGATGGGTATGTACAGGGTAACTACAGAGTCCTCATGTTAGTAAGTAATTTGGACTTAAAATTAAAAATACCTAATTATAGTTCCCAAACAATGAAAACACTCACTTATAATGTTAGAAAAAGACATTTAAAAAATCACAGAAGTCAAAGTTGTATCTCAACAAGAATATATGGGTAATGTAAATTACATTTCACTGAGTTTTTTCCCTTGTTTGTCAATGTCAAAATTATTGATGACACTTTATTTTATTTTAATTTTATGGGGTTACAGAAAAACATATGGCTTTTTTTAAAGAACAGGAAACATGGAGACAACATGGATTTGCAAAACAACCACGTTAACGTCTTGTTTGTTGTCATATTATTTATTGATTTTTATATTTTATAAGATTTCACTTTGTTTTGTTGTTGTTTTATAAAATGTATGTGTGTTTATGTTGTAGTCTGACTATTTTCTAAATAGTAGTATTGATCTCTAAAATATTTTTTTTTCTGTAATGTTTTTATTTCAGTGAGGATAAAACATGGATTGTGTACACACTTTCATCCAGTGGGTGGCAGTATTGTATAAAGCATTCATTCAAGTCTGAAGGCATTTTAGTAAAGACAGTTTTGTATATTAAATATATGTAAGAATTAAAGAAGTTCAGTAACCTTTTTTTATTTTGCTAAAATAAATAACAGAGTTGATCAAAGCATGAGACATTTTATGAAAGCGTCTTATACATTTGGACAAATCTACCAGCTAGTGGCACTGTCGCGCACAAACGTAACTTCTCAACCGCTGACAAGTACGCGAAGAAGAAGTGAACGGAAGTGGTCAAAAGTCTGTAGTTTTTTATTATTATTTAAGAAAGAGCTTTGGGTATTTAATTTATTCTCAACATTTTTTTTTTAGGTCCGACCAATTTTCCACCAACTTAAAAAAAGTTACAGCTTTGTATGCACATWTTATCRCTGAAGATTTTTCCAAGTTACCTGTAAACATCACGTTTGGTTGCTCCACATGAGACCAGTTGAACTTTGACATATTTGGAAATGCTCCAGGCTGCTTGAGGAGAAAGGCAGGCTGTCATTGGCTCTGATATTACTCGATTTAACTCCTTTAAGCGTAAAACCGTCCAGCTGAACACCAGCGACCTGCTAACGATGAGCTCCAGGAAAGTGGTCGAGCTGTTCTATGATGTGGTCTCKCCGTACTCCTGGCTCGGCTTTGAGGTTTGTCTCCTGTCAGCTTAAACAGTTATTTTACAGTGTTTCATTCCCCCCTCCTCAACACTCAGTTGTGTTTACAGGTCATGTGTCGCTACAGAAATGTGTGGAACATTGACCTGAAGCTGCGTCCTGCGTTCCTGGGAGGCATCATGCAGGAATCAGGTGAATAAACAGGATGTGTTTGTCTTTCAGGGGTTTGCAGGCATATTTGCAGGTCSGTGTTATTATCCTTGTGGACTTTGACTGAGGTGTAATGTGTTCATGACAGGCAACAAGCCTCCTGGTCTGGTTCCGAACAAGTTTCTGTACATGACCAAAGATCTGGACCGCTTGGCGAAATATTTTGATGTCCCTCTTCGGCCGCCGTCAGATGTGTTTGAGGTCATGTTTAAAAAAGGTACAAYAAGGTTACTAAAACAAAGAGCTAAATGCTGGAAAATCATCCACTGCTAAACACATTTCTTTGTAGATTCACCAAGATTTTTGTTAAACTTTATTTATCCTTTTACCAGTTAACAACATCTTTAAATTTATTGTTGTGAAACTGTTTATCAAGAGTAAATAGTTCTAGTGCTGGGTATTTCAGTATTTCCATAGTTGGACAGTAATCCTGTTYTGTTGTTCTTTTAGGTTCCTTGTCTGCGATGCGTCTTGTGACAGCCGTGCAGCAGCAGGAGAAAGGTGGAGACAAGCAGGTGGAGCAGGTTTCACGTGAGCTGTGGAGGCGGATCTGGAGTGAAGACAAAGACATCGCTGAGCCTGCATCACTCGCTGAGGTTAAAATCTTTTTTTTTACACACAGGATGCATTTCAGCACATTMAAAATGATGATTTATTCTTGAATCTTTGGTCACAGGCTGCAAAGAGAGCAGGACTGTCTGACAGTCAGATTCAGGAAGTCCTGAAGTTGTCCWCCTCACAGGAAGTTAAAGAGAAGCTTAAAAACACGACCCAGGATGCATTGAAATACGGAGTTAGTTGTGCTTAATTTCTGCTCGTAGTATTCAATAAAGAAATAGAAAAGTRAAAAAAAAAMCTCYTTCTGACTCTCTTCCAGGCATTTGGCTTCCCTATGCTGGTGTGTCACATCGACGGGCAGCCAGAGATGTTCTTTGGATCGGACAGATTCGAGCTCATGGCCCACTGCCTCGGTGAGAAATACAGCCCTCATCTTTTATCAGTAAAATATTTAACTTCTCTTGTTGTTTGCTTCTTTCTTAACTGGATCAGAAGGCTTCACATTTATTTTACTGTAGGACATTTTGCAGCTGAATTTGCATGAACAACTAAATAAATGTTCAGTGATTTAATAAAAACTGCTAAGGTAGCAAAAACTGAGTTCTTAAAGCTAAAACACAAAGCACTCGTTAAAAGTTTTAACAAGCACAACGTTAGAGGAAAGATGAAAGTAGCAAAATTCTAGCTAAAAAATGCAAATGGCAACCCAAAGCTAAATTTAGCTAATGGCTAGTTAAAAACTAAAAATAGCAAATGGCAAGCTGAAGGATATAATTAACAAAATGATAGCTAAAAGCAAAAAGTAAATATCAAAAGTGTGCATATTTGCTACATCATAGGACCCATTTTCCAGACAAACACAGTCCTGTGAGGATCAAACGCTTCCCATGGGGACCAATGCCTGATCCCCACTGGTATGGATGCAGTTTTGGGATGGGTGGGTGGGTGGGGTAGATTTAGAATCAAGGTGGGAATTGAGTTTAGGCTAGGTTTAGGGTCAGCTATGCATCTATGAGGTTAGGTTGTAGGGGGTAGGGCTTAAGGTGAATTAAGCTTTTCCCACATCTCTCATAAACAAGGTTATGGGAAAGTTTTACCAAGGTATTTTCTCATTACTTTTAATTTCTTGACCGTGCGAAGTGAAAAGTGACACAATAAGTGAACATTCAGACGAGTTCAAGTTGATTCATAAAAGACTATGCAATCATTTATTTACACAAATTTAACAGATCATCAATACACCTGATTGTGGTTATTCCTATAACAAGCTTCGAAGTTAAATGAGAGAAAAACTCGCGTCCAAATTTTAATTCACATCAAACTCAGATTGCTTATATAGAACAGTAAAACGTCAGTTCTGATGTTACAACCAAGCAATTTTACTGACACTTTTAGCTTAAGTTGTGGCAAATAAAGACAAAGGAAAGGCGGAAAGTAAGGTTAGTGTTATACTAATTTTACTTTATCAAGAGTGTAGCCATCCGGATCAGCACGTCCCTTCTGCACTCAGTTTCCACATGACACGTCACCCTGAACACGCTCAGCTTTTACCTGGTGATGTCTTCTTAAGCACCCCTGGGTAGACACTGTCTCACCTCCGATCATTCAGGGGACTTTTAATCGGCCCGCTCACTGTTCCTCAGCGAGAAAGGTGTTATTTCAGGTAACTTTTCGTCTGTTTCAGTCCAAGCCAGAAAGATTCAAGCTGTACATCCGGTGCCGCCTCTCAAAATAAAATCTCCCCTCGGGAGTTAAAACACACTTTGAGACTTGCAGTCTCGGGTGGGACATTCGGCAGCGTGCCGCTGTCCCGGCCGTTAGATCCCCCTAATTAGCTCATGGGCAAGACCTAACGAGCCAAAACTGGCTTCTCCGGAGAGAAACTCAGTATTCCTTCCTAGTTTGACATCCAGGAAGAAGTGTGCGTCACTCAAACACGTCCAGTTTAGTAATAGAAACTGATGAACTTTGGTTCCGCCCTCAGGCGTTAAGATGAGTCAGAGAAAAGGAAGAAAGATAGAGACTTGCCAGCCATGCGCCAGTCAAGGTTAATTCTGTGGTTGTTCACAACAGAATATAACATTTCTTTAGCTTTCCTCCAGATAGACTCTAAGAGAAATCACTGCAAAACATTAATGATGATTAATTAACATTTCTGTTTTAATCAGTCTGAACCATTCTGTTAGTCCAGATAAATGAAAGATTTTCTCAAGAAAAACCCACAATTATATTACTGTGTTCACAGTAAAATAAAAACAGTGATTTATATAAAAACACAGTGAAAACATGGTAATGATTTTCTCTGATTTTTTTATACCATTAATTAATCTTTTAGGCACGATAAAAGAGTAGAAGTGATTCCACTTTTCTTGTGACAGTCATTATCATGATTTAACAAAGGCATAAACATTCTTAGTTAAACAACAAATGAATCACGAACAGAAAAGATTGTTCTGTCCATTATCTGATTATGAGAACCGAGGGGTTCTCTTCTGGGTTGAAATGACCTGTCATGGCCTAAATAGAGTTCAGTTTGTGACAGAGTTCCTGCCTTCTCAGTAGGCCTGTCCGAGGCCTGCTTCGAGGCAGTACATCTTGTTTCTTCACTCGAGGTGACCCCTACAAGGTTTAGGTTAAAAAGTCAGGTTTAGGCTATAAAGAAATGACTTGAAAATTAATGGAAATCAATGCAAAGTCCCCATGAGTATAGATAAAAGTGTGTGTGTGTGTGTGTGTGTGTTACACAGGCGTTCACAGTCTGTTTGGAAAAACAAACTTCATGAGTAGAGATTAATCTTCAGCCTGACTTTGCTTTGTTTCAGGGGAGAAGTGGTCCGGACCCAGACCGGATTCTTCAGCTGCCAAACTGTGAGATGAGAACCGTCCGCAGGTCTTCTTCTTCTCACACACTGAAATGTTCAAAAAATATTTTTTTATTTTTGAAAACATTTCAACCTTCATAAATCCTCAGCTGTGSCTTTTGAAATCAAGCAGTTGGATTTCAGTAAACATAAATAACAACCAGGTGAAGCAGGTGGTTAGATCAATAGAGCACTTATCTGCTTTGGAAAATAATAAGTATTAAAATCACAACTATTCTTCAAATGAGATATTTTCTGGAAGTTTAATGTACAAAACAATGGTTATGTAGTTTAATGTGTAACATGAATTTAATCCAACTGATTGTGAATCAAATGTTTGTGCAGATTTTACTGAATTTGAGATAATTTCATATTTTTAGATTTATGKTTTTTATGTATTTGTTGAAGTTGTTAGTTTTAAATCCAGAAAACAAACATTTCTGGACTCAACAGTAGAATTATGAGGCTTTGTTGYGTGACAGCTAAAAACTGCTTCTTGTGATTCTAATAAAAACAATGATTTATGAATAAATAGCTTCAGATGCTCCTATTATTACCATTGATCTTGGGTTAAGGTTTCAGTTTTGTTAATGCTCAATATTTTTCACCGAGATGAGAAATTTGTAATGAAAAAAGTAAGAAGAACACGTTTTTGTCTTAAAATTATCCATAAATAAACCTGAGTGGAAATAAGTAGGTAAATCAGTTCATATTAGCAGTTTACCATGAAAATAACATTTGTTTTGTTTTGTTTTACTTTTTTAAATAGAAAAAAAAATCAATTAATTAAATTTTTATTTTTATTAACAAATTCCCACACTTCAGAATGCATCTATTTTATAT
>NW_013955128.1:0-1022 GCF_001266775.1 Austrofundulus limnaeus
GGTCAGGTCAGGTCAGGTCAGGTCAGGTCAGGTCAGGTCGGGGGGGACACACAGGGCAGACCCCCTAACGCCCACCTCCAGCTCTGATCGTTTGTCTTATTTTGAAGGGGTCTGTCTTCCTGTACACTTGTTGTGGTGGTTGTGAGTCTGGGTGGGGTTAGGACATGGAGGACAGACTGGAGACATGCCCACCGTCCAACATGTCCAGGTGGGCATGTTGGACATGTTGGACATGTTGAACATGTTGGACATGTTGGACATGTTGAACATGTTCAACATGTCCAACATGTCTGTGTCCAACATGTTGGACATGTTAACATGTTAACATGTCCAACATGTTGGACATGTTAACATGTTGTGGGCATGTCTCCAGTCTGTCCTCCATGTCCTAACCCCACCCAGACTCACAACCACCACAACAAGTGTACAGGAAGACAGACCCCTTCAAAATAAGACAAACGATCAGAGCTGGAGGTGGGCGTTAGGGGGTCTGCCCTGTGTGTCCCCCCCGACCTGACCTGACCTGACCTGACCTGACCTGACACACTCTCTGTTCACTGATTTGTGGGGTCTCTGACAGCTCGTGCTTTTATTGTGAAAAGCCAGCGAGCCTCATCCTTTCATCACGTAATTCATGTTGAACCAAAACCGTGACTCAGCAGCTTCTGACGTTAGAAAACTAGACCCTGATCTCAGAGAGTCCGGTACCATGGGTCTGAGTCCGGTTCTGGTCCGGTAAGACCAGCTGAGTCAGTGCTCTGGTGCCGCACTGTGACGTCACCGCACGCACGCGCACATTCAGCTTTTCAAAATGAAATAAAAACAACAAAGCTTAGAAAAAAAGACAGACTGAACTAGAGAAAGAAGAGAATAAAATAAAATACTCACTGTGTCTGTGAGCTCATCAGTCCTCTGCAGCCCGGAGCAGAACCAGAACCAGAACCAGAACCATCTGAAGGACACAGCAGACCCGCACACAGGAGTGTGTGTGTGTGTGTGTGTGTGTGTGTGTGTGTGTGTGT
>NW_013955128.1:1998-2546 GCF_001266775.1 Austrofundulus limnaeus
GTGTCATATTTACTGTAGCCACACCCACTGATGAGACAGGAAGTGTGTCATATTTACTGTAGCCACACCCACTGATGAGACAGGAAGTGTGTCATATCTACTGTAGCCACACCCACTGATGAGACAGGAAGTGTGTCATATTTACTGTAGCCACGACCACTGATGAGACAGGAAGTGTGTCATATCTACTGTAGCCACGCCCACTGATGAGACAGGAAGTGTCATATTTACTGTAGCCACACCCACTGATGAGACAGGAATTGTGTCATATCTACTGTAGCCACGACCACCGACGAGACAGGAAGTGTGTCATATCTACTGTAGCCAGGACCTCTGATGAGACAGGAAGTGTGTCATATCTACTGTAGCCACGCCCACCGACGAGACAGGAAGTGTGTCATATCTACTGTAGCCACACCCACTGATGAGACAGGAAGTGTGTCATATTTACTGTAGCCACACCCACTGATGAGACAGGAAGTGTGTCATATTTACTGTAGCCACACCCACTGATGAGACAGGAAGTGTGTCATATCTACTGTAGCCAC
>NW_013955128.1:3154-5442 GCF_001266775.1 Austrofundulus limnaeus
AATCTGAGGTTAACTAATACTACAGATAATCTGAGGTTAACTAATACTACAGATAATCTGAGGTTAACTAGTACTACAGATAATCTGAGGTTAACTAATACTACAGATAATCTGTGGTTAACTAATCCTACAGATAATCTGAGGTTAACTAATCCTACAGATAATCTGAGGTTAACTAATCCTACAGATAATCAGACATTTTTTGCCATGGTAAAAAAAAAGAACAGATATTGGAAATGGAATTTGTAAAAGTACAGAATTGGTTTAAACATGATAAATTATCATTAAATGTGGATAAAACTAATTACATGATATTCAGTAATAGAAAGAAAACAATTGTTCCGTTTAGAGTAGAGCTTGTTGAGATCTGTAGAGTTAATGAAGTTTCTGGGAGTCATTGATAAAACCTGACATGGAGACATCATATAAATTTCTTAAGAACAAAAATGGTCAAATCTATTGCAGTGCTGTATAAAGTTAAGGAGTTATTTAAGGATAAAGCACTATTTACACCATATAATGTAATAATTGTTCCACATTTGATTTATTGTATAGAAGTCTGGGGAAATACATGTAAAACAATTACTAATCCTATTTTTATTTTACAAAAAAAGAGCCATAAGAATGATCAGAATAAAGTATAACTATCACCTTCTATTGTTTCATCAGTTAAAGTTGTTAAAGTGTCATGAGTTGGTTGATTATAACTCCACAGGTTAAATACAGGCTCACAGAAATGTTACAAACATCCAGTCACACTTTGTAAAGAGAAAAAGATGCTATAATTTGAAGGGATTACAAATGTTTGTTAAACTGAAAATTAGAACAGATTTGAGGACGGATGCAGTTCAGTAAAAGTATAAGACTAGAACTAGACTGGAATGATCTGGAAAATGAATGTAAACTGGATCGATAAATTCCTTTAAGAAAACGATTAAGGAAGAATTGAAGAAATATGAAATTGTTTAATTTGCATTAGTTACCATTTGAGGTGTTTGAATTTTTTTGATTTTGGTTCATCACTGTTTGAAATAATTTTTTAAAAGGAAAAGATATAGATTTTTTTCTTCTTCTGCTGCCTTTTATTTTGTTTTATTTGTATTGTTTTTATTGTGTGAAATGTCTTTTTTTAATGAAATGAATATACAGTATTTTAAAGTAGAAAAATAATCTGGAGTCAACTAGTACTGCAGATAATTTGTGTTAAACTAGTACTGGATGGATAATCCAAAGTTAACTAGTACTGCTTATCTTTGAACAAACCACATAGTATTASTGAAGTAATCCTGTTGGTATCAGGTTCAGATAAGCTGAATGTTTGCTGCCCCCTGCTGGTCTGAGTCTGAACTACATTATGTTTGTAAACAGAAAGTGACAGAATAAAACACACACCTTGTTCAACAAACACTTTTATTCTGAAAGGAAATTCTTAGTGTTTCACGACACAAAGTTGTGATACTGTTTGAATAGGTCGTAGGTGGAGTTAAAAGTGTCAATTAAGCAGTTCAACACCATAACAGGAAATTAAAATGTTTAAGGAGAGAAGCAAAAAACAAAAACAGTAACCTTCAAGAGTCCAGCTTCAAATGTTTTAAAGAAAAAAGTATACAGGAAATGTAAAAGACCTACAGGAAGCTAACATCCAGAATTCCTGAATGTTAGACGACGACGGCAGCAAGCGTCTTGTACCGGACTTCACTCGTAGACGGCAGATTTAAAAGGACACTTTGTGAGTTCAAACTTAAATTAAATAAATAAATGAGAGGTGAAATCTGACAAAACTTGAGTACGTCCTCTGGACAGAGTTCTCTTTGTTGAAATGTTTCATCTCTTCCTCAGTCTGAGGTGTTTCAGGTAAACTCAGCCTTCTAAGCAATGCCTCTACATGGTGAAGAAACATGTTTAATGATGACAAAACGGTTTGTTCACATGCAGAGGAGGACCATCAGCCTAACAATAAAATGTTAGGGCCCTGATTGTCCCTATTGTTTAGAGGACCATCAGCCTAACAATAAAATGTTAGGGCCCTGATTGTCCCTATTGTTTAGAGGACCATCAGCCTAACAATAAAATGTTAGGGCCCTGATTGTCCCAATTGTTTATAGAGGACCATCAGCCTAACAATAAAATGTTAGGGCCCTGATTGTCCCTATTGTTTAGAGGACCATCAGCCTAACAATAAAATGTTAGGGTCCTGATTGTCCCTATTGTTTATAGAGGACCATCAGCCTAACAATAAAATGTTAGGGTCCTGATTGTCCCTATTGTTTATAGAGGACCATCAGCCT
>NW_013955128.1:6442-7134 GCF_001266775.1 Austrofundulus limnaeus
GTCCCTATTGTTTATAGAGGACCATCAGCCTAACAATAAAATGTTAGGGTCCTGATTGTCCCTATTGTTTAGAGGACCATCAGCCTAACAAGCAAGTCTTTGTCCAATAAAGAAGAGATGAAATGTTTGAAAAATGTTTATAGGTGCTTAAAACATTTAAAAAATGTTTTTAGGTTTCAGTTGAGTTTCTGTTCAAAAACAGGCAGGAAAACAAATTTTTTTAAATTACAGCTCGATTGATGTACTACAACTCCCAGAGTGCTGCTGCTGCAGCTCAGAGCCTTACTGAGGATTATGGGTAATAAAGAGAATGGATTCTTCAAGTCTGAGCTCTGGTCATTGATCCATGTGGTCCCAGTTTGTGAGGGCGGTACACCTGCTGGATCAGAACACTCAGTGCCTGTTTTTACTATCACAACATGACAAGTCAAGGTTTTTACAAGGTTCTACGTTCTAATGATAGACCCTCATTGATTCCAGGAGGTTCTACGTTCTAATGATAGACCCTCAATAGTTCCAGGAGTTTCTACGTTCTAATGATAGACCCTCATTGGTTCCAGGAGGTTCTACGTTCTAATGATAGACCCTCATTGATTCCAGGAGGTTCTACGTTCTAATGATAGACCCTCATTGATTCCAGGAGGTTCTACGTTCTAATGATAGACCCTCATTGATTCCAGGAGGTTCTACGT
>NW_013955128.1:8134-12580 GCF_001266775.1 Austrofundulus limnaeus
GGCGGTTCTATGTTCTAACAGGAGAACCTCATTGGTTCCGGGCGGTTCTATGTTCTAACAGGAGAACCTCATTGGTTCCGGGCGGTTCTATGTTCTAACAGGAGAACCCTTGTTGGTTCCAGGAGGTTCTACGTTTTAACAGGAGAACCTCTTTGGTTCCTGGAGGTTCTACGTTCTGACAGGAACTGGTTTTGTTTTTCCCGCTCAGGGCAGAGCTACTTCCTGAAGCACACACTTTAAAGTGAGCTGATGTTCKGATCCAACAGGTGTGATGTGTTACAGGTGAGGAAAGCACACCTGTACAGACTGAGCATGCTCACTGTGCTACAGTGATGTCAAACGTCAGGTGGGCGGAGTCTGAGCTCAGAACTCCACCTTACAGGCGGGGAAGGTGTCGTCCTGCATGGCGACGGTGCTGTTGCTGCCCAGCACGGTGAGGGACAGCTCCCGCTGGCGCTCATGTGTCTCCTGGTACCACTCATGCATCGCCAGGGAATCAAAGGTCGGGATGAGGGTCACCTGGGGGCACGGAGGGGAAATGGACCAATCAGAGGACAGTAAGAAAAATAAGAGGAAGACCTGTTGAGGCCGGTTCCACCCACCGGGACATCGGGCCAGTGGCTCTTCCCCTCCAGCAGAGAGTCCAGGGTGCTCCTGATTGTGGCTGCTTTCAGCGGATCGTCACCACTGATGATGTAATACGATGAGCGCACRCACCTGAACAGGTGCTGGTCCACTGTGGAGGAGGCGGGGCCAGACGGCAGGTAAGCCAGGTCTACATAAACTGCAGCCACATTAGAAGCAGCAGCTCTGGAACCTGGAAAAAGGAGGACAGGTTAAACTTGTTGAAGCAGCAGCTCAGGTGAGTTACTCTAAAGGAACCTGGTCTACCTGAGGCTTGTGGTCTTGCAGGTACAACTCTGGATCCACCAAGTGAACTTCGAGATGAAGGTTTGGTTTCAAGGCTCATCTTCAGAGACCCAGAAGACACGGTCTTGGATCTCCCGCTCTGGGCGGAGCTACTTCCTGCTGCGGTTCTCTGCAGGGGTTTGAGCCTGGCCCCAGAGGTCTTCAGGGTCTTGTCGGCCTCAGGGTCTGTCATACAGGCTCCGGGTTGGGGAGGCAGGGGGGGCAAATCTTTGACCGGAGCTGGTGGCGGGTCATGGGAGGACAGCTGGTCTACCCTGTGCATGAAGACGCTGCCAAAGTCTTCATTGGAGTCTAGATCTGCAGTGGATGTGCAGTCCACGGTCCTGGGGGCGGGGTCAGAGTCTGTGACTGTTGGTGGGGAGTGGCTAAGTGAAGTGGGCGGAGTTTCCTGACAAGAAGCTGAGGGGCAGTCTTCGCTCATCTGGTCCTGGGAGCAGTCGTCAGGTTCTGACAGGTCTGGCAAGGTAGCAGTGGTGAGACTGGGACTCGGGTGCTGCTGGTGGTTCTCTGGAGCTCTGGGGTGCTGGAACTCACAGGGAGAAACTAGGCACAGGTCCACATCATGTGGGACATCAGAGGTGAGTTCTGACATCTTGTGAATATTGTCGTTGGCTTTGATAAGTCCGTTCTGGGTGGACCTGCAGTCCGAACCCCTGATGTGACCATTAGAGCATGGCATGGAGGACATGGTTAAGGACGAGTCTGGCATTATGTCCTGGACTGAGCCAAGGAGGCTGGACTTCTGAGAGCATGGGGAGCTCTTCAGGTCTTCCACCTGGGAGCTGAGGTCTGACGGTCTACAAGTACCTCTGTGATTGTAGTCCTCACAGCCCAGACTAGATGCTTTTCCTCCAAGGTCCTTCCCAGTACCAGAAGTGTCCTCTTCAGGAGACTGATGGACGAGGGTGTATCTGACACTGTTCAGAGCACAATCTGCTGGGGAGACAAGTTCCAGGGTCTTCTCCTCAGAACTGGTTCTTATCAAGGACTCCTCAGTCAACAGGTGTACAGGTGGAGAGAGGTCAAAGTTCTCATTGAGATCACCTTTAGCTGAGCAGGTACTCTGGTCCATAACCAGAGACCGGAACTTTTCTGGACTTTCTATGGTGGAGGTCTGGCTCTGCTGGGCTGGGGTTCCATCAGAACAACTGTTTCCATTCTCACCATCTAGTCCAAGTCTTCCAAATCCAGTTGGCAGGGATGGATCCACCTTCTTCTGGTTGTCCTTGGACCTGGTCTTGTCTTTAGTTGCTTTGATTGAGTCCTTCATTGGAATAGTCCCATCCTTCTTTGACGTCCCACCTTTCCCTGAAGCTTTCCTTTGGTCTGGACTTCCTGAGCTTTTCTTTGCTTCCTTTAAGGTCGTCTTCACAGGTTTCCTCTCCTCTGTTTTTATGTCTCTCTTTGGTTCGACTCGAGCATCTTTCTTCATCTTTAAACTTACACTGTCCTTCTTTGCCACGTCTTTCTTCTTCTCTGTGACCTCTGCAGAGACCTTCTCCTCCTTCTTCAGCTCTTTTTTGTCCTCCTTTGATCTATCTTTCTTTGCACTGAGCTTCTCAGGTTTGGCTGTTTTGGGTTTGGCATCGGTGTCCTTCAGTTTGGGCTTTTCTTCAGCATCTTTTCGGTCTTTGAGTGTAGCATCACCCGCAGGTTTAGGTTTTGTCTTCGGCTCGTGTTTTTTGACATCTACAGGTTTGTCTTTCTGTAAGGCACTACTTGGTCTGAGGTCCTTGGACTGGGACTTAAGGCTTTCTCGACTCTCTGCATGCTTTGGTTGCTTCTCAACTTTTGATTCTTCAAGGTCCTTCAAACACACAGAGGGATGCTTGAAGAAGTCCAGATGTTTGAGTTTTTCAAGTCCATCCAGGATTCTGGTCTGTGGTGTGCACCCAGGGAAGAGAACTCGTATGATCTTCTCCATGGGGTTGGACGGATGCCAGACCAGTAAAGCACATATGGAAACGAGGCACGGTACRGGAATGTCACAAGTCTTTACATTTGAGCCACCATCGGGCCAAAGCTGCATCAAACCTTCAAGGTCTTTACTACCGCTGACCGGGTTCAGGACATACAGCTCCAGACGACCAACTCCCATCTTCTGAAACAAAATCAGTGGTTCAATGGAGGGTCCGCTGGGCCTGCTCAGAGGTTGTGGTTTGATTGCCAGCTGCTGTAGGTACTGCAGAGTCAGTGCTGCCTGGTCAAAGCTCCGCAGCTCGCAGGGATCCAGCTGGACAGACCTCAGTCTGCTGGGAGCGTTGAAGAAGACCACTCCCATCTCTGGGGAGATCAGGTTCTTCATCCAGTCCTCCTCAGACACAGATCCAGCAGCCTCCTGGTCCTGTTCAGAGACCTTCCTCAGCAACAGGCTGTTCAGCCCTGGAAGGTTGTCCACGCCGATGTGGGTCAGGAGCACAGAGTCAATCCGGTCCAGGTGACGGACCAGTTTCCAGAAGCAGGAGCGGGAATCCGAGCCGCCGTTCACCAGAACGTTAAAACCGTTAACTGCAAAGAAGGCCGAGTCCCCCATCCCCCCAGGGAAGACGTAGCAGCAGGGGCGGGACAGTTTCAGGAAGCCCACTGTGCTRGGGGGCTCCAGGAGGTCAAAGGGAGACTGAGGTTCCAGAGACTCTGAGAGGTACTCTGTGAACTCCTGTAGACCCTCCATCTCAGGCAGAACAGGTTCTGGATTGATTCTGAGGCTTATAAAGTCCTGCAGGTTGTAGGACTGAAGGTCTGGATCCTTCCAAAGACCAGAGTCTGGACAGCTGAGGGTGAGGCAGGTCTTCAGGTCCAGATCAGCAGAACTCAGCAGGTTCCTGACCTTCAGAAACACCAAAMAAGTTTTAAATCAAGACAAGAACTATTCTGAACCACATGACCCACAAAGAACTGAACAGACCACCCAGACCACCAGGACCACAGACCTTCAGCTAACATGGACCATCATCAGAACCATGAACCTTCAGCTAACATGGACCATCATCAGAACCATGAACCTTCAGCTAACATGGACCATCATCAGAACCATGAACCTTCAGCTAACATGGACCATCATCACAACCATGAACCTTCAGCTAACATGGACCATCATCAGAACCATGAACCTTCAGCTAACATGGACCATCAGAACCATGAACCTTCAGCTAACATGGACCATCATCAGAACCATGAACCTTCAGCTAACATGGACCATCAGAACCATGAACCTTCAGCTAACATGGACCATCATCACAACCATGAACCTTCAGCTAACATGGACCATCAGAACCATGAACCTTCAGCTAACATGGACCATCATCACAACCATGAACCTTCAGCTAACATGGACCATCAGAACCATGAACCTTCAGCTAACATGGACCATCATCACAACCATGAACCTTCAGCTAACATGGACCATCAGAACCATGAACCTTCAGCTAACATGGACCATCAGAACCATGAACCTTCAGCTAACATGGACCATCAGAACCATGAACCTTCAGCTAACATGGACCATCAGAACCATGA
>NW_013955128.1:15309-17285 GCF_001266775.1 Austrofundulus limnaeus
CTGTTGTCCTCCATCCATATTTTCAGTTACAGCTGAGTCATTTTTGTGTTCATCTCTGTCATGTGGATGGAGGACAACAGAGCTGCTTCATGGAAGAACAACCTCAGATTAGCCTGTTAGCTTTAGCCACAATGCTATGTTACCTTATATGTATTAGCTCGGTGCTAGTTGTTATCTGTAGAGGTGATTATTACGGACCACAGCTCTGTCAGATCACTGATCTAAGGTCTGACCTGCTGCTTCTGGTGTTACTGACAGGTGAGATGAGGTCACCACACACACCTGGTGTTACTGACAGGTGAGATAAGGTCACCACACACCTGGTGTTACTGACAGGTGAGATAAGGTCACCACACACCTGGAATGTTCCAGTTCGAGCCTGAAACAAAACCAGATTTTTAACTGGACCTGGGGCAGCGCTCACAGCAGACCTGAAGGATCTACAGACCTTTGTGGACGTGGATGAAGATGATCTTTACTACTGATCTACTACCTGTTCTGCTCTTTACAGCAGGGTTAACCACATCTACTGTAGCCACGCCCACTGATGAGACAGGAAGTGTGTCATATTTACTGTAGCCACGCCCACTGATGAGACAGGAAGTGTGTCATATCTACTGTAGCCACGACCACTGATGAGACAGGAAGTGTGTCATATCTACTGTAGCCACGACCTCTGATGAGACAGGAAGTGTGTCATATTTACTGTAGCCACGACCACTGATGAGACAGGAAGTGTGTCATATCTACTGTAGCCACACCCACTGATGAGACAGGAAATGTGTCATATCTACTGTAGCCACGACCACTGATCAGACAGGAAGTGTGTCATATCTACTGTAGCCACACCCACTGATGAGACAGGAAATGTGTCATATCTACTGTAGCCACACCCACTGATGAGACAGGAAGTGTGTCATATTTACTGTAGCCACGCCCACTGATGAGACAGGAAGTGTGTCATATTTACTGTAGCCACGCCCACTGTGTGGGTGTCTCACCTGGAGTGTCTTCTGACAGGAGTGCTGAATGTCTCGACACAAAGAGCTTCAGCTGTTGATCCAGAACAGAAACATCCAGGTCCACCTGCCAGCAGCGCACACCTGAAACACACAGGTGACTGCTTGTCAACAACAACAACACAAGCAAACAACAAACAGACAACAAGACAGCAGCTGTGCCTGAACAGAACCTGGTGCTGTGTGCAGTGGACTGTGGGTCTGTGGACTGTCTGTGAAGCCCCCTGATGGTGCTGTTATACACAGAACTTACATTTACACGTCTCGTCCTTCACGCTGATCACCATTAGTGCTGCTCCAGTGAGTGTAAGGTCCTCACTCACTGTGGAGGGCTTTATAAGCCACGCCCACTCGTACATAATTGGTTTCAGAGGGCAGAGACGGATCGACCAATCACAGCAGAAGGCAGAGACGGATCAACCAATCACAGCAGAGGGCAGAGATGGATCGACCAATCACAGCAGAGGGCAGAGACGTATCGACCAATCATAGCAGAGGGCAGAGATGGATCGACCAATCACAGCAGAGGGCAGAGACTGATCGACCAATCACAGCAGATACTCTGACAGAAGCATGTTTGTTTCCACATGTTGATAATTTACAATTATTAAATAATTATTTAAAGTAAAATAAAACTTTTGTCATTTTCTTTAAAGTTCATCACATGTTGGTTATCTAAGACAAAAAGTGAACTCTGTTTTCACTCAGAGTGACACATCCTGTCTGTTTGCCCCTATCTCTGATAGAGAAGTAGTTTCCTGTTCAAACAGGAAGCTGATGTGTTGTAACAACTTCCTCTTTGTCAACAACAACAACATGAAGGTTGTGGCCTTCAAACCAACGAGTCCTTTTAACCCAGTCTGAGGGACTGGTCCGGTCTGAGGGACTGGTCCGGTGGGTCCGGTCTGAGGGACTGGTCCGGTGGGTCCGGTCTGAGGGACTGGTCCGGTGGGTCCG
>NW_013955129.1:0-7227 GCF_001266775.1 Austrofundulus limnaeus
GTTCCATTCCACATTATTACAAATAACTTCATTTCTGAACATTTATGTTGATTTCTTTGTATGTATGGATCACTTGGGTTGTTACCGATGTCTGGTGAAAATTTCATGTCATTAGCACCTCTAGTAATATATTTACTGAGAAAAATGGTGACGTGTTCAATACTTATTTTACCCGCTGTATCATTAAAGACAGCTGTTTTAAATTGTCACCTGTATAAATGACTCCTGTCCACAGACTCAGTCAGTCAGACTCTAACCTCTACAACATGGGCAGGACCAAAGAGCTGTCTAAGGATGTCAGGGACAAGATCATAGACCTGCACAAGGCTGGAATAGGCTACAAAACCATAAAGATGCTGGGTGAGAAGGAGACAACTGTTAGTGTAATAGTAAAAAAATGGCGAAGATTGCATCTGTCAAAAGAGAAAAATAAAAATATAAGAAAAAATAACTTTCTGCAGTGGTGGGCAGCGCTAATTCAAAAGTTAGTTAAATTAATTAATCCCACAAGTTCTAAAGCACACYTGCCCACATGTAAAGGACAAAGTAAAGGAAACCGTGTTCACTTCAAAATAAGAGCATGAATTCAAACCGTGACGTGTGTAGCTTCAATACAGCGTGAGACAGCAGGCTGGTGGTTGAAAATGCAGCGTGTCATAAATTATTATAATTTCTCCCTCTACCCTCTCAAAGCTCATATAAGTATATAAACAACAGTAATTATGGCTGGATTGTGTTTGTTTTTCACTCAACTAGCAGTGTTGTTGGGAAAACCTTTATTTTTCTGTTAACGGTGGTTCTAGAATAAAAACATGTGAACATCAGGTGATGCTCAAAAGGATTGAACCAGCTGCTGATCTACTGGCAGCATCTTTTTTTTTATCCGGCTGATGTCAAATGCGTAAGTGTGCTGCTTCTAACTGTGGTGTGACACTTGTGCCATCGGCTTGCACACGCGGTAACARTGATTTGAGAGCAGATATCAATACGAACAAACAATAATTTGAACCGTTCACTCAAATAACACACGCTCACACAGCTCCCTCCCTGCTTTTCCTCGACTTCTTCCCTCCCTCCTCTCATGTTTGTGTCTGTTCTCACTGTTAAAATTAACCTACCCTTAAAGTTATAGACTGTTTGCATCTTTGTAAGTGGGCAAACTTGCAAAATCAGTAAGGGATCAAATACTTATTTCCCCCACTGTAGGTCGTTCTAATTATTATTGTGTAAGTTACATAAAATAACTGATTATGTATTTGTTTGTTCAAGGGGTAATACACTGTGTTATGGAATATTTTCTCTATCAGTCCTTGTGACTTTGAATTGTGAGCCAAAAGACGATGGTAGGTGTAACACTAAAACGTATTTAGCCTTAGTTTATGAAAATTATCTAAAGGTTTTCAAGCCTGATTTAAATACAGATGATTCTTGAAGTGAAACAAAATAATTTGAAAAGTTTGTACAGTTTTGCTCTGTCAGATAGATGTACCTGTTAGGGCTCCTCTGTTGAGCTTCAAGGTCAGTGCTGGTGGCTTTTTTGCGGTAGAGGAAGCCTTCATTTTGAGCAGTGTGAGAAGGTGGCTGGGGCGTTGTTGGGGCTCCAGTAGCTGGGGCTGAGCGAGAACGTCGAGTTCCTTCAGACTCTTTTGGACGGGGACGCCTCCTTGGTTTAGGACGATCTCGAGCACGAGGTCGTCCATCAGAACGAGTCACGGGTGCTGAGAGACTGCTAGGAGGTCGATAAGGCTCCCCACGTGCCTAACAAGGTCAATTAAGACAAAAGYAAATGTTCGATTAATCAGTGATGACACATGAACATCACAGGGAGATAATGTATGTGTCTCACATGTGCTGCCTCTCTCTCCTGGACCTGTTCTACAATCTCTGCCATGGTGGATCTCTTCTCCCTGTAGGGACAACAAAAGTAAGTCACCCAAACAGCTAACACCGTTATTGAACCTTTAAAAAAATGCTACGGTGCTCAGTAGACTTAGTTTCAAAACTAAATATTTTTGGACAATCAGCAGTAATACTTGACATACCCTGCACGTTTYTCAGAGCCATCCTTTACAGAGCCCTCCAGGTCACTTGAGTCCTGTCTTTGTAACCTCTGCTTGTTGCTCCCCTCTTGTTCACTGGATGACTGCCTCTCCAAGCGCCTTCGGTAACGCTCCTGCCGCACTATCAGCGGCAGCTCATTCAGCCTGGCTTGGATTTCCTGTTCACTGGAGGTCTGTCTTCCCAGTTTGTATTCTCGCTCTCGTCTCAAATGGTCCATCTGCGGATCAGAGCGACTGCCACGAGGATCCCTCTGGAGACGGCCATGAAGAAGTTCCAGTCCTGACTCTGGCCCCATCATGTCTGCCATTGGGATATCCCCAAACTGTTCTCGCTGCAGTCTGCTGGCTTCTAGAAGAGGGTTTATAGCTTTGTGTATATGATTAATCCTAGGTTGCATGAAGTCAGCTTTCAAGTGCTGCCATGCATATGCCATTTTAGGGTCCATGATACCTCCACTCTGCACCAAGTAACCAGAGCTGCCCAGACTTCCACTGCTGTAATGATTTTGTGCCAAATAGCTTGAACTTCCTAATCCACCACTACCCTGATAATTTTGTGCCAGGTATCCAGAGCTCCCCATATTAGGCTGTTGTGCCAAATACCCAGAACTTCCCATATTAGGCTGTTGTGCCAAATACCCAGAGCTTCCCATGTTAGGTTGTTGTGCCAGATACCCAGAACTTCCCATGTAAGGCTGTTGCGCCAAATACCCAGCGCTTCCCATATTAGGGTGCTGTCCCACATGTCCCGAACTTCCCAAACTTTGTGGTTGTGCCAAATAACCAGAACTACCCATATTTTGTTGAGGCAGAAAGCCAGGACTTCCCAGACCGCCACCGCTTGGCTGTTGAGCAATGTTACCTGAACTTCCTAACTTGCCACCAGCTAGATGGTTTTGCATACCACCTGCAAATCCTGTGGTCACTCCATAGTATCCAGAGCTCTCTGCACTWCCAGCAGTTTGATGATTTATTCCATGGTAAGTAGATATGTCTGCTCCACCACTCTGGGATACAGAGAAACCAGAGTCATTTCCAGCTCCAGTGGTCTGTCGGTTCATTCCAAGGTATGTGGTGTTTTTCAACTTCCCTGTGGCCTGTTGATCCAGTCCGTGATAGCCTGATCCATTTAAAACTGTGTTATAGCTAGCTAGTGATGAAGATAAATGCTGAGTTGAGCAGGCACCCAAATCCAAACTGGCTTTTACAGACTTGGGTTCTTTATGAACTGGTATAGACTGCCTCAGGAAAGAGGTGGTAGCACTGCTGGAGGGAACACTGGGAGTCAGACAAGATAATGGGAACATTCTTTGACTAGAGAGTGGAGTTGTCTTTTTATCCTCCTCTTGTTTCTTCTCAGCCTATAAAAACAGTTATAAACATTTGTAGATCAACATAAATCAAAATAAAATTTCTARGAGGCGATGGTCCGATATAGTAGTAATATAACAAATTAGATAATTAAAGAACACAGTTTGTCCCTTTAAATAATAAGAATTACAGGAAAAGCAAATCGAGGCTATCCCACATGCATTTTTCACAAGTCTGACTTAAGCTAAACATTATGTGAATGGTGGCATTCGCAGATGTCTGCTAAGCAAACAACATTCCATGGTCACATTTTTTTTCTAAAGCAGCATTCAATCGTGACTCCATCACACCGATTGAACATTTGTTTCCATTAAAGCTTACTGCGGAAAGCTGGCGAAGGGAGCTGAAGCGTTCTTTCCACGTTACAGCAGCTTTGCGAAAGGCTTCATGGCGAAGTATGAGCTGCTCAACCTCATCAGTTTGGGCATGGGCCTCTTCTCCCTCTCGCTTGGGCAAGATCAGTGGCTCCTTCGTTTTAAGCCAAGCCTCTGCCTTTACTGTCGCCTGYGCAAACTGGAATGTTTCTTGTTCTGAAAGAGACAGTACACACATAGCATGCTTACCATCACAGCAGATTTGATTATACTATTCAGCAGAGTTCTCCCGGTGCATAATCGGTGAGTCGATTTRGCGTAGAAGAGGTTCTGCCATGCTCGGCCCTTGTTTTGCAGAACCACGATAATGAACCTTCAGCTGATCTGCTGCAGAGAGGACTTCTTATCTACAGATTYTTAACAGCAGACACAAATTGTTCCTGCTAGACCCACATATAGGCTACAGTAAATGTCTGACTGTCTCTCAGTCCAGCAGAGAGATGTGTGGTGCTGTGGCTTCAGCTCGTCGTTCCTCTGTGGAACAGCACCTGTCAATCACCAGGGSAGCAACGCGTGAGGGTGGCTTAAAAGTGCAAGCCCATCCCCAAAATTTGGAGACCTCACCAGTTTTATCTTTGCTTTGTGCTCATTTTAATTCCCCCTACTTATTTAAGTTTAGTAAAACCATTCAAATATTAAAATGTTTTTGAAAAAACATAATAGTTAAAAAAAACTTCAAACAACACAAACTTCAAATAGTACCTCTAAGTAAAGACAACCAGAATAAAACAAGTGTCTAAAAGTATTGTATTTTTTTGCATTTTTATTCACTTATTTATTTAATTTTTATAAATAAATACCCTTTCCCAGCCCATGTCATCTGAAATGTCAATGTCACTTTATTTATATAGCACATAAAAAACAACAAAAGTTGGCCAAAGTGCTTCACAATTCAGCCAAATGAATAAAACAACAGAGCAACACATAAATGTAGACAATAAAATCAATTTCAAATACAAAAAAAACATTAAAAACTTTATCTTTAAAATAATATCAAACTCTACCAGAATGAAAGGCCAGGGAGTAAAAATGAGTTTTAAGCAGAGATTTAAAAGTCTCAACAGTCTCAGCAGTCCGTATGCTAAGAGGTGAATCATTCCAAAGGTTTGGTGCGGAAACTGCAAAGACCCGATCACCTCTAAACTTTAGTCTGGATCCAGGACCATCTAAGAGGAACTGGTTGGATGATCGAAGTGCTCTAACTGAASTGTGGATGTTAATGAGATCACACAGGTAGGATGGGGCCAGACCTTTTAAAGCTTTAAAAGTAAGCAATAAAATCTTAAAACTGATCCTAAAATGAACAGGAAGCCAATGGAGAGAAGCCAGAACCAGGGATATGTGTTCGTATTTTTTAGTTCCTGTTAAAAGACGAGCTGCTGCGTTCTGGACAACTTGTAATCGATGCAGAGAAGGTTGATCTAAACCAACAAAGAATTACAATAATCCAAATGAGATGTAATGAGAGCATGAATCACTTTCTCAATGCCTTTGTTTGAGAGGTATGGCTTCACCTTACAGTAGCAATAAGTCTTAGTTGGAAAAAACTCGATTTGAAGAGGGCGTGTCTGGACATACAAAAATGCTTATAACTCAAAAAGTTTTCAACATAGGTGTTTCAGATTAATTTTATTTTATTTATTTATTTTTTAATTTGATGTTTTTGGTTTAACTCTGATGAGGGGCTATCATTGGGTCCACCAGTGAGTACCCACCCCCAAAGATCCACACCTAAAGCAATAAAAATTTGGGATGCACCTAGCAGCATGAAATTTGGTAGGAATTGAGACCTCTGAGTTCTGATACATTGGTGCKTGCGGGGGCCATTATGTTACCACTCTAGTTATTATTGTTGTTATTATTGGGAGTCCAAGCCAGCCGAGAAGGGGAAAACAGCTGCAAAGCAGCAGCGTTTCCATCCATCCAGTGGAGCATGGAACCCAACTGTATCTGTTCTGGTTTTTAATATAATTTTTTTATTTTCATCAGAAAAACTCGTACTGCAGTCCAAACCCCAGGGACTACAGAAAAAATTGTAACATGGTAGTTAAAAAAATGTAACAGTTCAGAGGAGAAAAATAATCAGACATGTCAACCTACAGGGGGTGCTATAATCAATGTCTTTGCATTTGGTCCTCTGGCTTCCAAACCATAATTCACAACTTTTTTGATTTATAGCAACATAATTCCATGACACCACTGAGTCACATGGTATAAGCCACGCCCATTTCTGCCTAAAATGTCTTTTTCTACAGTGAAAAATCTGCTAAACTTATTTTTAGTTTTTATTTAAAYGTTTAAGGTTTAAAGTTCAATTGGGCCGGCTGTGGTGGAGTGGTTAGGGTAGTCGTCCCAGACCCGCAAAYTCACRYATTRGATCCCTTGCTCCAGCTCTCTCAGTTGTTTTGTACTTTGGCAAGACACTTCACCCACATTGCCTGCTGTTGGTGGTCAGAGAGTCTGGTGGTGCTGGTGCATATATGCCCTACCTCTGTCTATGGCTGTGTCTCAATTCATAGGTTGCAGCTAACATAGACCGTGCCCGACGTCGGCTGTAGCGTGCTTGTATTCCTAAACAAATGCAGCTCTCTCCTGGAGGAAATTTGCTGTCAGTCAATTCAAGAGTTAATCCATGGGCAGAATTCTGCTGACGTCAAAATCATAAGCGTGCTGTACTCGCTTCTACCTGAACCACTCAAGAGAGAAGGTTCTGAGACAGCGCGGCTGTAGAGCGCGCTTGGAGAGGCACATTGGGCCGAGACCGAGCCAAATCGAACCGCGTACAAGAGGGTCTGTGGAGATTGTGTGCCCAGGCTGTCACTGTTAACAGTGAACCAGAGGGCGCAAATTAACAGCCTTCTTTGAGGAACCGAAATAAGGCACCGAAGTTAGAGTTGTGTTTCGGTCTGTGTACTACCGTTGATGTTCACCCCGGTGCCATACCGGAACTGAGTTTCAGTACCCAACCCTAGTCGCAAATCAGATCAGGGTGTCAAAAAGACGCCCCGATGCCCCTCTAGCTAAATGCCTGTTTTTTAGGCTGCCTTGGCAGTTTTGATTCCGCTTCTCAGGTATACTTGTTGGGACTCTCATCAGTTCTTTTAGTTCTCCACCAGATGGCACCAGGGAGCACAGCTGGCAAAGGTTAAGAGGAGTCTGCTGCCAGTCCTTTGACCCCAGAGTGTTAACCTTCAGTGGTAACGAGCTCTCCAAGCTTTTTTTAAACTAATTTTGATCACCTTTAAACCTAGGCTTACCTTGTTCTTTATTTCAGCCCAGATAAGACTCAGTCTCCTAGAAATCTCCATATCTGTCCCAGATCTCATCAGCCCTCAAATGGCAGCTTTGGGCTCCATTTTCAGCTCCTTCAGTGGCCGCTTTGCTTTGCTTTGCTTCAATTCAATTCAATTCAATTCAATTCA
>NW_013955129.1:8227-9597 GCF_001266775.1 Austrofundulus limnaeus
CCACACATAGAGACAAACGAGACAAACA
Source organism: Austrofundulus limnaeus (assembly GCF_001266775.1). NCBI lineage: Eukaryota > Metazoa > Chordata > Actinopteri > Cyprinodontiformes > Rivulidae > Austrofundulus > Austrofundulus limnaeus. The sequence continues at coordinate 8,256 of NW_013955129.1, forward strand.
ACCATTCACTCTCACTCACACCTAGAGACAATTTAGAGTTATCAATTAACCTAACAGTCATGTTTTTGGTCTGTGGGAGGAAGCCGGAGTACCCGGAGAGAACATGCAAACTCTACCCAGAAAGGTCCCCGGACCGGGATTTGAACSGGTGACCTTCTTGCTGAGAGGCATCAGCTCTACCAACTGAGCCACCGTTCCGCCAAAAAATACCCCGCAATCCACAATATACAGCATTGGGGCATCCAGGACCTCCTTTATCTACTGGTAGGCCTCTGCTTCAGACCAAGAAAGCATTAGGGTGGGTTTGAGAACAYCCCATGTTAAAATAGGTGATTATATCATGAAACATGAAATAATTTGTTTTAAAGAATTAGTGAAAAACGAAACAGATTCCACAGGTCTGTATTTGTGTTGGATGTCAGTCTTACTGTTGCAGTCATGATCAACATGAATGTGTGATGTCAAGTCAGAGTTAAAGGACATGCAGCTTTGAATTTGTTATATCTTTAGCCAAGTGTGTGTTTAAAGATAATATTGTGTTTGTTTATTTAATTAAGAAGGGATAGTGCATATTACAGAAAATGTGTGCGTAACTGTGTTGGGTGCTTTTATTACTTACTGCACTGTAACCTTTCCTGGTGTTTGTCCCATTTCTCCACAAGATCCTTCTGCTTGGTCAACAGACAATCCAACTTCTCCTTTATCTGTTGTGACAAGTAGATTACAGAAATGAACACAGTGTCTTGAAGACTTAGTATTATGACATTTAAAGTGTGTTTTTGATATGTGTGTTAGTAAAATTGTGCAGTTTATCTGACCTCCTCTGATGCAGGGTTGCCTGCAGCTATTAAAATCTTGCCAAGGTCTGCACACTGTTGTATGGTCTTGCTGCGACCATCTATTTTGGTTTTCAGCTCCTGATGCTGTTTCATCATCACTTCCAGAGCTGTCAAATCCCTGAGGATGGATTTGTTAATTTCAGTGATAATGATTAAATATTGTGTGTGAACCTTAACATCTGCAAAGCATAAAGTATTACACAAAGTCTACCATAAAATTTTGAAAACTCCAAACATGAGTTATGTAATACAAACAACAAATACTGTACACATCAGTGAATATATTCCAAAACCCATGCATATGTTTTATCACAGTTAAAAKTCCTTTACTGCTGCAGAATCAAACCATCAACCATTAATGAAACATAGACATCTGATAAGAAACTAGAATTTAAGGACCAGCACTGCCATATCCTTGCCCCAGTAAGAGTTTAAAGTAATTTCTTATCTATGCAAAAATTAAAAAATGAATTAATAAAAAATAAAAATGAAATACATCTCAG
>NW_013955129.1:10597-13069 GCF_001266775.1 Austrofundulus limnaeus
CCAGACCTGTCGTATATTTTACGAGCAGTCAGTCTGCTGTTATCTAGAAGGATTTCTCAAAGTCTCAAAACAAGATCAAAAAGACTTTTTGGCTGATATAAGATTTTAAAACTTGGTTAGATGGACATTTTTTGCAGTGTAAAAATCAAATTACCTTGATTAATGGAACTCATAAAATTGGTTCCAGTTTGCCTATGCTTCGACACTAAGCATCTATCATTCTGTCCACACAAGAACACAAAGTCATTCCGTTTAAGAATATGCAGTTTGGCATTTACCTGGAAGTTTTGCACATTTCATGACAAAAGATGGTGCACAGAGCAACAAGAATTACCTTGGTTCATCCCATCTTATTTGGCCCATAATGCCTTCCATCCACATTAGGTTTTCTCGCACCACAGAGAAGAACTGCACTTTGTCAGTTACTGAAGTCACTTGGATACGACTGGCCTCACAAGAGCTCAGCAGGTCCTTCCATGTCTCCATCACTTCCTGTTCTTTTACCATTATGGCCTCAGCCTTCTCACCAGCATAAATGGTCCTCAGCTGAGCAGCATTCTCCTGCAGCTGRCTCACCTGAATATAAAGAGAAGAATGGTGGTTACTGGCTAAATATCCCAAAATTAGTTTCTTCTACAAAATACAAAACGTCTTTGAGCCTTTAATTATTAAAAGAGTTAGCACAAAGTCTTTCTGGTTGGAGTTTGCATGTGTCATTTTATAAACCTCAAAGATTTTCACGCAGAAATGGCTTATCAGATATTCATGAAATTTGTCACAGACCTTTAGACTCTCACCCTGACCCTAAACTAAAGGCAATTATMCACAAATAAAGTGGCAAAAACAACCTAGCTTTACTTGAAAGAATGTTTTTGCCTACCACCTTTCATTCCAAAATTTTATATTGACATCATCTTATGTTTAGAGATTATAAATACGTTTATATATGGCTGTTTCTGTCAAACCTTGAAAAAAGAAGATAAAAAGTGGGACCTAATGCTAAAATGCAATATGAAGGTGATAGCCTGTTAGCATTTYGTGTATCTGTTATGAATGACACAGCTACTACCCAATCAAATTTTAGTGCAATAAGTGACACAGTCCACAGGGAGGCATCCAGGGGACCTGTGAAATGCACCAAGTTATAGTCATTTTTGTGTAGGTGGCTGTCTTGAATTGGGTTGACTCCCAAGGTTAACAGGTTGCAGATGCACAGCTAGAGATTACCTTTAGAACGTTTCATTAAAATCCGTCCAGATGGATATTTTGCTAACAGATAGTTTGTTTCAACATTCACTAGTTTAGTTTTAAACACAGATCTTTTAAATTAAATTAGCACGTGTAGCAGGTMTGTGATCAGTCTCAGCTAAAACCAAATCAAACTTTAGCTTATCATCTGTAAACCTGATGAAATACTGTCAGTTTTACGGTTGCAAAATATTTCTYTTCTGCTGTAACCATCTCGTATCAAGCTGACTTCAAAAGTCGTTTAGTTATCGATGACAAACCAATGATTGTTTTCTGTACTTTTAATAAAATTTGGTCTGTGTTTTACAAAATATTCTTTTAAAGTAAAAATAAAAACACACTCACAAAAACATAGGAAAAACATTATCACACTGTCTTTGCCATCAGCAGCAGGTTTATTTATTTATTTATTTATTTGTTTGTTTGTTTGTTTGTTTTACTTTGGGAGGAATTATTTCACTTGCCTGTGCAACTAGCAGTTGAAGGGCATGTTCAAAGGAGTGCATAAGTCTCTGCAGGGTAGCTGGATTGGTGATGTTGACCTGGCACGCCCTCACCTCGGGCAGTTGCTTCATCTTGCCTGCAATCTGTGCCGAGACCTACAACACAAGGAAACATTGCCAACTAGACAAACAAGTGTGCATTGCAAATGGAGCATGCGGTTGTCTGAAACGATGCTTGTGGCATGAACAAACGTGACTCCCGACATGATCTATTGAACACCACCAATCACGTCAGCTAACTCTCCCTGTTCTGAAAAAGCTGTTTTAGAGACAAAATTCTATCCTAGCTTCAATAATCTGTCCGTGTCTGCAGATAATGCTGACACAACAGCATGTTTTAATTTTTAAGATTTATTGTAAAGAAAATAATCATCAACACGATTTTCCCTTTAAATGTATTTTATTTCATGTGTGTATTATCTTACTGTGATCTAAAGATGATTTCTGAACTGTCATTTAATTTTCACATCAGTGTTAATTGAACTGACTGTTCTTTTTTCTTTCTCTTGAGTAGATGAGAAGGAAACGACAGCTGCATGCAGGCTGTTTGACCATGACACTACTCTATCCAGTAAACATATTTCTTCCAGAAAGAAATATTTTGACTTCGGTGACAAGAGACCCGGGCCTGTATTTATCAAATTTCTTAGAGTGGATTTACTCCTACTCTCATACTTAAAGAGTAGCTTACCCCAAAATTAACTTTTTTTAGCTGATAAAC
>NW_013955130.1:0-3605 GCF_001266775.1 Austrofundulus limnaeus
CTTTATAAGGACATCAAAAATTCCTCATTAAAATGACATCAAATTAGGATTCAGACCAAATATTTATGTATTATTGTAACCAACAAGACAAATTAAGTCATATATATGGATTTAATTATGATATCAGAATGATCCAGGTGTCAAAATGTAACTTTTAAAGACAAGAATCTGAAAATGTAATTAGGTCATTTTGACCAAATTTAACTTAATCCTCATTTCGATATGATGGCTCATAAATGTTCAATGAACCATTTTCAATTTATATGTTCATTATACTTGTTAAATTAATTAGAAAAAGTTTCATACTGAAAAAATACTTAGAACTATTTTAAAACATTTTTAAACTTTGACCAACATAATAGGAGGGTCAAATAAACAAAATCTGCATAAAATCAGGATAGTAGCTATTTAAAGTCATAAATAAAGCCACCAACTCATTAATGGGTTAATTTAAACAGACGTAGTTTAAATTTAAGGTGTTTTAAATGTGTATTTTTTTCAGGAGGAGTCAAAAATTGACGTGCTGGTGAACAACGCCGGCGTCTTCCAGTGTCCTTACACCAAGACGGAGGACGGGTTCGAGATGCAGCTCGGCGTGAACCACCTGGGTCACTTCCTCCTCACTCACCTGCTGCTGGACCTGCTGAAGGCCTCGGCCCCGAGCCGCGTCGTGGTGGTCTCCTCCAAGCTCTACAAGCACGGCCGCGTCAACTTCGAGGACCTGAACAGCGAGCAGAGCTACGACGCGGCCTTCTGCTACAGCCAGAGCAAGCTGGCCAACCTGCTGTTCACGCTGCAGCTGGCCCGGCTGCTGCGGGGCACGGGGGTCACGGCCAACGCCCTCACCCCGGGCGTCGTGCGCACCCGGCTGGGCAGGCACGTCCGCGTCCCCCTCCTGGCCCGGCCGCTGCTCCGCCTCGCCTCGTTGCTCTTCTTCAAAAGCCCGCTGGAGGGAGCGCAGACGCCGCTCTATCTGGCCTGCTCCCCGGAGCTGGAGGAGGTGTCGGGGAAGTGCTTCGCTAACTGCGAGGAGGAGGAGCTGATGGCGAAAGCTACAGATGAAGAGGCGGCCAGGAAGCTGTGGGACACGAGCAGAAGGATGGTTGGACTCGCTAACGGACCGGGGGCCAGTTCTGCGGGGACTTAAGTGTTCCTGGACTCATCTTCTTTTGAGCCTTCTTCTGCAAGCGACGTGATGTGGAAAAACAAAACAAAACTCCATTTGCCGCCCTGGGGATAAAAACACTAATGAAACGTGATAATTAAGTCTTTGTGAACAACATTACACAGAGCTGATTAGAGACTGGAAAAGGATTTGAGTTTGAAAAAGTGTCTTTAAACGCGGTTGTGCTCCTCTGCCAGCAGCGTTATAAAAATAATTAATCTGACGTTGCTTCACATCAGACTCACAGAGCAACTTTTATTTTAAAGTGCTAAATAAATTCTCTGTAATTACTATTATTTTTATTATTTTGGCCTAAATGTTGGGAGCAAATGGTCTTTTGGTGAGCCTAAATACCCAGACAAAAAGGGAAAAAATAATAAATATCTAGTTTTTAATGACAACCAAACCGAAAACCTGAGAAAATTCTCCTCTTTGTGTCTAAAGCTAAAACGTGGAATCATGTATTTTTGCTATTTTCCTTTGTGAATAATTTACCTGTGAATTTTAGAGTAGAGTTCTCGGCTGTCACTGTTTCTGTGCAGTCACTGCACAGAACTCTACTTGAAAACAGACAATTTTAGTCATAACTTGAGACAGGAAGGTGATAACTGCACGAAACTTGAACAACTTACATTTGGAAAGATGTTTAACAATTCGGCTTGGCCAACAAAGCTCTGACCGACACGGAAAAAGATCGCCATTTTTAATCCAAATCATAAAATCAGGGCTATTCAGCCAAAAGCCACAATAAGTGTCTCTGCAAAGTCTTTAAAATCACAGAGTGACAGTCATTCAACTCATTTATGTACAATATGTCAGTTTTATTTATAAAAATGAATGTTTAATTATGAAGAAAGGCCAGGCAGGAGAGTATCCCCCCCCTCTGGTGGTGAAACATTTCATTTCCTGAATCCCAAACCAGAGAAAACTCCGCCCCCTCATTTGCATATTGGACCATGAAATAAAACTAAAACTGCATGAAATAATAAAACGCCATGGAATAAAAAGCGAGTTCAAAATAAAAGTCCCTGAAATATGTAAAGTAGCTTTACAAATTAAAAGTGTCGCAAAATAAAACTGCAATATGAAATAAATAAATATAAAGACATGCTAAAAATGTATATAATTATTGATTTTGTTTAATTTCACAGGAATATTTATTTATACTTTATTAATTACATTATTTATTTAATTAATTGAATGAAAGGGCTCTCCATATTTTATAATTGCTGCAGCTTTACATGTTTTTGTAATGCTCGCTCAAAAGACCAGAAATAGCCAGTGTCTGCGCACCAAATGAGCCTTATAAGTAGGGTAAAAGAGGTATTTTAAGCATAAATTCCCTTACTTTAGGTATTTTTTATAGGTTCTGTAATTTTAGTCGTAGAAATGACGTTTTAGGTGTCTGCTGCTCTTTTTATAGCGCGTTGAGATCATAAATAGAAAATGTTCAGTTTTTCGGTGATGACTCCCTGATTAACAACCCCTTCCATCTTTTCTGTTCTGGGTTTGCTGATCTTGGCAAAAAAGAAATCTTTCCCAACAAACTTATTTTTAAATTTACAACAGCGGCACGAGAGAGCTTGACGATGACTCAGCATGTTTGCTCCACATGGCTGCAGGAACCTGAGCCTCCCTGTTGGGCTGAGTTCAATCATCCACATTAAAATGCTATTTTTTTCCCACAAACACTTCTCCTTTACATGTCTTATAAAACCAAGTGAAGACGCGGGGTTATATGTATAATTTGTGCTTTATTAAGAGGAAAAAATAAACAACCAAAATATATAAACATGCATCATTGTGGAAAAAAACTACAGAGGCTTAGAGGGGTGCGGGAATCCAAATCTGAGGTAGAACGGGGGTGTGGGAGGGGGGTGGGGGTTAACTGCTATGAGGGACAGGAGAAAGAATTAAAATAAAAAAAAGTCAAAGTAATACAACTTCTAAAACAAATGTTTATATCTCAAAACGTTCCATCAATAACAACGAAACACGTCCATCAATACTGTCAGATTCAGTTACACTGCAAAAACTGTCCATCTTACCAAGTTTTAAAATCTTATATCAGCCAAAAAGTCTTTTTGATCTTGTTTTGAGACTGATTTACTGAACAAGAACTGATTGTGTAAGAATAATCATCTTGTTTTCAGAATGTGTAAGATTATTTGTCTTGTTAGTCTGAAAATTTGACTCAAATTAAGTCAAAAGTTTCTGGCAGTGGAGTAAGAAAATTTTACATGGTAAGATTCTTGACATAAGAAAACATTGAGACAAATAAAGTATTTCAAGAATCTTACCAAGCAAAATTTGTACTGCATTGGCAGAAAATTTTGACTTAATTTAAATCAAATTTTCAGACTAACAAGACAAATAATCTTACACATTCTGAAAACAAGATGATTATTCTTACACAATCAGTTCTTGTTCAGTAAATCAG
>NW_013955130.1:4605-12069 GCF_001266775.1 Austrofundulus limnaeus
GGCGAGGAAACTGGACCCTGACCCCGATCACCAAACATGTTTTTGACCAGAGTGACACGCACACACACACAGTGACATTTAAACAGTGACAAGATTACTGATTTTGAAAACCTTGGATACAAGATGAACTGATTATTAACAGAACATAAAATAAAGTTTAAAAGTGTTCCACATCTCTACAATGTATACAGTGTAAAAGCTTTTGTATCGTGATTTCACATAGAAAATTACAAACTTTGTCTTACTTTGGCACGCAAATCATACTTTGAATAACACCATCACTTGTTATGGAGCTACACCTACAAAGCTGAGCCTGAAATGTTCCCACAATGAAGCTGACATGATGACACAACACAACATCATTTATATTTAAGTTAGACATGGCTGATCTTATTAGGTTCCAAAATAACTGAATGATGCAACATCAGGTAGAGTTTCATAGACATCACCTGGATTATTCTCATTTTAGAGGCTGTAGACAACAATATCTATTCTTACATCATATGATGTTTTTTTTTATTTTCAAACTCAGAAGCAGTGATGAACACACATCAGATAAAGCTTTATAAAACTATTGGCTCCAGAAGAAGAAATTAGAAACGATGGTAGAAAGCAGTTGCTGGTTTGCAAAAGAAAAAGCTGTGTGACAAATGAACAAATTATTTCCCAGCTTAACCTCACAGAGTCCAACTGTATCGTGCTTCAGAACAATACCATCTGATTTGTCTGCCCCCACTTCAGTCATTGTGCAATGATTGAAAGGATAATGAAGAATTATCCATCTGTAATCGGTAATGTTTCATTGGCAGGAAATGAACGTGGCAGGATTTATTCCTCTCGTCTGTGCCTTATATCACTGCAGATATGTTGATTCTTATCTCAGTTCAACTACAGATCCCGTATTTGACTCATTTGTAAGGGAGGTGCAAACTGGTCATTGTTCTGCCTCTTCGCCGTTCCCCTCAGGGCTGTCATTAATAAGTTCACTTGCTTGTAAATTTCCAACTCCAGTCCTCGCTGCAGTGTGTGCAGTCACTAAGTGGGAGTTTTGTGTTTTTTGGGAGGAGCTTGTCTAGAACACGATTGGTCTGTTTGACTTTTGTGGGCATAGTTGGTTAAACGTGATTGGTTGGAATGAGTATTTTGGGTGGGGTTTGAAAAAGCTGGGAGCAGCTTGGGGCTAGCTCGGTCAAAACAACCAGGTAGCACCAATATTTTTTAATATTAATTTTAGTCATAACTTGAGACAGGAAGGTACTATTCGAATGAAATTTGAACGCCACTCATATGGAGGGATGTGTAATGATCAAAACAGCCCTAACCTGCCTGGAAAAACTGCATTTTTAAAATAATATTCATAAAATGAGACATGAAGGTGCAGAAGTCAATAAATTGTTTATATGTTCACAATCATTTCTGTTAAAGATATTGTTATATTTAAAATATAAATAGACAGTCAATAAATTATATTTAGGCATCATGTTCACAATAATTTTACTATTTACTATAATACTCCAAACTCCACCAATCATGGTTAGGACAAACTCCACCTACAGAACAAGAAACTCTCCCTATGTACTGCAAAGACCCCTTCTTGGCAAAAGTGATGTCACACCATAAAACCATAACACATCATAATGAGATAGTTTAACATGATAGCTCAAACCTGGACCAGCATCATAGCATTGTTTCTGCATTCATATGTATTTTCTCCAAAAGCATTATTCAATCCATAACATGCTATTATGAGCTGGTTATTTTGTTTTTAACAAGGTACAGCTCAACAATAACTTTGTATCATGTAACAGCTCTACACTTCTGTAGTTTACAGCTGTGGTTCCCAAATTATTTTCCTCAAAGCTCCACTTTCTTACTTCCAAGCCAAGCCCCCCCTGCAATCCTTCACTACCTCACCTAAAGATGTGTTCAAATAACAGTGAATAGTTATAAACTTTTATTTGGAAAAGGGGGGAAAATAACTTAGATACGATTATTAATTATTATTAATTATTTGAATGGATTTTTGGTAATTTTTTATGAACAAACAATAAACTGATATTTCCACAACCTCTGAGCAGACAAGGTTAATGGCCTCTGCTGTTCTCTCAGACACCCGTACATCCCATACCTCCCCACCACCACCACCACTGGCTTACATTTTCCTCTGTTATTAACAATTTCATCACGTGATCCAAACAAAGCAAGACATTAGTACAAAACGGTCAAAATGGCGCTATTGTTGTTTGGTTTTCTTGTCCACAAATAGTGGACAATGTGCAAAACAGACATTATTTCACAAAAGCTTTGCATGTGGATTCTGCACACATTCACCAAAACCTAAGCCTTTTAAAAAGTTTCCACTTTGTTAAGCAAGTAAAATTCTTCGATTTCTCAACAAGAACTTTGTGTGCAAATGGATGGGAAATGCYAACGCAGCAGAAAATCCCTTTATATAAAAACTATTTTAAGCAGTGTATGGGGCCTAAGTCTAACATTACCGATCCACTTTTCCAACTAAGCTTCACTTTGTGGGTCTTGGAATAGTGTGCTGCTTGAGTCTTGAATATTAATATTTGTCCTCAAGCCAAAACAACTCTGGGTTCTGAGCACTGATGCAGCTGGGGACCGACTCCCTTTAAAACTGAGAATCAGAGAGCGTTAGCTCAGTGGCAGTCATGCTGTTAAAGGGAAATAATACCTTTGTTACGCTTTTTCTTTTGTTATTCCTGCAGTCACCCAGAGAATATGTATTGACACCTCCTGGGGAGACTTCTAATAACCATCCACACATTGTACATCGGAGTCATATTTTAATCGTTATTCAGATTTTCAGCCTCATCAGGGTTATGGGAGATATTCAACCCACACCCACAGGATGTTTTCCAGCRCTTCGCCTTAGATTTTGTTAAAGTTGTCTATTTTAAGGAGGGTATAAGACTCTCTAATTGTAAAACCACAATTAAAGCACTTGGGAAGGCTTTCAGTAATTTCAGGGCATGTGAGACAGACTCGATGTATAATTACCCATTAAGCTAGATAATTAGGATGCAATCAGGAGCTGGCCATTTAAATGTCCAAAACAAAGGGCATGTGAAGAAATGATTTTGTTTGTGAGTGTGTTGGACAGCTGCACGTAGCGGGTGTCTCCAGCAAGGCTCCATAGACCTGAGCGACAGTGCTGTTCTCTGTCCCTGAGTTGAGCAACACTGCTCCCTGCAGGTTACATCCCAGTTTTTCATCTGAAAGCAATGGAGCATCCTGATTATCACTGGTTTTGTCACAGTGGAGCCAGGATATCTGAAAATGTTTGAGATGGGAACGAAAGAATTTGAGAAAATACAAAATTGGTTTCAACAAAACAAATTGTCATTAAATTTGGATAAAACAAATCACATGATATTTAGTAATAGGAACACAACTGTTGATTTCTCATTTAAAGTGGATGTATTGAGATCTGTAAAGTCAGTGAGGTGAAATTTCTGGGTGTCATCATTGATGACAAGCTGACATGGAGACCTCACATACATTATTTAAGAACAAAAGTATCTAAATCTTTTGGAGTACTGCATAAAGTCAGGGAGTTATTCAGTGACAAGGTGTATGTTCAAGCTGGTGTTGTACAATTCAATAATTGTTCCACATTTAATTTACTGTATTGAAGTCTGGGGTAAAGCTTGCAAAACAATTACAAATCCAATTTTTGTTTTGTGGAAAAGAACCATAAGAATTATCACAAGAAAAGATTGCAACCATCCATCAAATACATTATTTTGAAAACTGAAAATTTTGAAATTATATGATTTGTTTGACTATAATATTTTACTGTTTATGTAAAAGACTCACAGAAACATATTACCTTCCAACATTCAGGCACATTTTGTTAAGAGAGACAGTTGTTATTATCTTAAGGGGATGAAAATATTTGTGAAGCCTTATTTTCGTACTTGCTTGAGAGAAAGATGTACTTTAATGCAGGTGGAATGGTCTGGATGATGATCTTAAAAATGCCAGATCTATATATATATATAAGAGACAGATAAAAGCTAGTTTGTTAAGGGTCTATGGAAAAGTAAAATGTGAAGCTATTTGAATTGCTGTTTGAGTTGATGTTTTTTTTAGTATTGTTTTTCTGAATTATGTTTTGTTTGAATATATTCTGGGGTTACAGTTTTTATTGACTGGTTTGACCTGTTTGAAGGAACTGGGAACCTCTCAGTCTTTATCATCACCATCTCAGCAGAGCAGAAGACACTTCTTGCAACGTGTTAACCTATTCTCATTGGATTGGCACAGTTTTCCACCCTTTTGCAAAACAGTTAATGCAGATGTCATTCAAGAAGTCCAAACTCCCTTTTAGCTGTCAGTATGAAACACCGAAAGCACTCGTTTGACACTTCTTCACAGAATTTTTCAGTTTGCAATCAGTCTGCAGGCCTGTGTTGTTCTCTTATACTCTTATAGTAATGTTATGTTTTTTTTTCCTCATCTGTCCTTGTGTGGTTTTTAGTTTTTTAGCAGGGTTGCACCTCCTCATGATGTCTTCATGAAGATGATCCTTGCTCTGTGCAGGGTTTGTTCAGGGTCAGTGGGAGCATGACCCAGAGTACCGGTTCTCCTATGTTTGTTATGTTCCGTCTTCTTCTGAATGGGTGTTCTGAACTGTAATTTCATTGTGCTCTGTACAATGACAATAAAGGTCTAATCTAATCTAATCTAATCTAATCTAATCMAATCTAATCTAATCTAATCTAAAGGCCTACTGTAGATTTTTGTTCTTTACTGTAAAAGACTGTTTTTTATTTACCTAATTTCTCACACAGTTAAGGATTTTATTTTTATTTCCATGTGTCCTCAGTTGGAATACAGTTTTTATTMATTGTTTTTGAGATGGTGATGAGTTCCTTCAAACAGYTCAAAGCAATCAGTAAAAACTGTATTTCATTTGTCAGGCACAGTCTGAAAAAATTGTAATCAATAAAATTTGCATCAAACCATATCTGCTTCTGAATGCATTTTTGCAAGAGGGCAAATTTGACTACAAACGGCACTGGCATGTAAGCTACTGTATTTACAGTCATAGGCTACAATGACAAGCAATGGTGCACTGATTCACACATGAGTGCTGTACTTTGTATTTTGTTGCCCATTGTGTACTGGTTGTTTGGAGGTGCTCATGCATTGTATCAAAGTTGAGTTGTTTGAAGGCAAAGTTTGCTTTTGTTCCATATTTTAAATGTTTTGACACAGTTGTTGCCCTTTGCAAACAAAATGCYTCATTTTGACCTCTGTGTCAATGTTTAGGCCTCTGRGTTAACTGTGTTGAAAATATGTTTTTTGAGTTGATGGCTGAGTCAAAGCAATCAATAAAATTGTAAAAGGGGGAGACCTCATAAGATTTATTCTTCTTCTGCTACCTTTCATTTTATTTGGATTTTTGATTTGTATGTTTTCTTTGTTTTCTATTGTATACAGTTATTTTTTAATTAAATGAATATTTTTTTAATTGAATTGAATCGAACTGAATTGAAAACATGCTTACCTGTGAAGATTATTTTTATTCAAAAGTCTGATCTTGACCTACTTCTGCCATAAAAATTACTAAGAAAATTTAGGTGTTATTTTTTGTTTTATAGAGATAGATCCAGATTGTGACACGATCCAAGCCTTGTGAAATCCCACTTATAGTTAGTAAACTTTATTTCTATAGCTCTTTCACAGACACAAACATCCCAAAGATAAAAAAAACAGAGAGCAAATATGATCATGAATAATTAAAAAAAAACATAAAACTAAAATTAAACTACATTAAACTAAAATCCTGTCTGAATAAAAATATCTAGATAATTTTTAAAGAGTCAGTGGAGTCTGTGCAGCCATGGGAGATCCTTCCAAAGCCTCGGGGACACCACCTAAAATGCTCGGTCACCACAGGTTTAAAAATGGGTTTGAGTTACCACCAGCAGCTTCAGATTCGAAACTCCTGGATGTAGAGAGATGCTTCAAAGCATCCAATACTGTATATTTGGGGGCCTGACCGTGAAGAGCTCTAAAATTGATCACCAAAATTTAAAAATGACTTCTCCAATGCACAGAGAGCCAATGCAAAGAGACCAGAAAAGGAGTGTGATTTTTTTCTGCTTGTCTTAATAACTGCTGCAGCATTCTTCACAGACTGAAGGTGAGCCAAGGAGGAATTGTTTAAGTACAAAGGCTGTTTAAGTAATTTAAAGGTGCAGAATCATTGTAAAATCAACGTTTTGGAGCTTTGTATCATGTTATAATGGCTGCTGAGCTCGTAATACTAAATAAGTCCAGTCCTTTTTAAATTAAATAATGCATTTGAGGAAAAGTATTTTTGGATGCCAAGAAGACTATCTTTTAAAGCTTCCCACGGGTGACATAGTTCTTAAAGGGGCAATATCYTGTAAAATCAACTTTTTTCAGCTTTATATCATGTTATAATGTTCAGCATGGTTCATATGTATCATGAGATGCAATTTTCCAAAAACGATCTTGTATAATAATGCTGCCTTTTAAATTATCATTACAACAAAGCATGCTACGATGCATCAGGTTGTAAACAGCAGAGAGAAGCGGCTGTGATGATGTATTGAAATGGGCTTGACAGGATCGGAAGGAGGTTCTTAAAGAGACAAAGGCCAAATCCAAGGCATTTAGAAATGGAAATGAATGAGAAGTCAAATTTATTTTTGATTTATATATATAAANATCCATGGCAGTACCGCTGCAACTCAGTCTTCCGCTCGGTCCCGTCACCCATAGTTCGAGCCTCGTGCCGTGGCGGGCGCGCTGACGTGCTCGCCGGTGGCGGACGGACTCTAGAGGCAAACCCGCTGGTGCGCAGGCGCCCGTCTCCCGTGCGCCGACCGTTGTGGGGTCGGGGCCGGAGGGGGTCCTGCGAAGGCGGGTCTCGATGTCCAATCGGTCCGGTGGGGGTGATAACCCCATGAAACTGGCATAAGGCATGGAGCCAGGGCTCCGAAAGCAGCTTCATTGGATTCGCAGTGCTGCAAAACGGGGTCGCGAGGACCGAAATGGCATTTCGGGGCAAGATGGGGGCTCCAGACCCTCGGAAACGGGTTCAGGGTGGTCCGAAACAGGGGTACAAGTGCCAACGCGGCTCCCGGACGCCCGGAAACCCTTCAAAAACGCAAAAAGCCTTAGGCGATTGATGGCAGACCCCTGGACGCCGCTTAGGAGCGAAAAAAACCTCAACCGATTGGTCACAAACGCTTCCAAACGGTCAAAAACCACTCAGGACCGGGCCAAGGGCACACAGGAGGGCAGCTGACCCCTCAAAAAGCACCAAAACCCGGCCTCGGAGGAACCGAGAGGGCCGCTGACCCCTCCAGACCACTAAGAACGGGGTTTAAACCCTTCACCGGGGGCCGAAGCCCCAGCCGCGGCGTCCGAAAACGGGTGAAGGTGCCCTCAAAACCCCTC
>NW_013955131.1:0-6849 GCF_001266775.1 Austrofundulus limnaeus
ACACACAAAAAAAAAAAATCACAAATAAAATGAAACACAGAAAGCAGAAAGAAAAGTCTAATTTTATTCCCTGCCCCTTATTTTCAAAAAATAAAATATAGGCTACTAGATTATTTCACACATTCTTAAAATCAATAAATACAGTAGTTGAATTTCAACTTAAGATTTTCACAATCTTATCTTGACATTTCTCTGAGAATAATTTTGAATATGATATATTTAAAATATATTCTGTGTGACTGCTTGTGTTTTTCTGAATACAGGATCAACAAAATCCCCTCTGAGAGACTCTTCAGATTTACTTTAAGTCAGATGTTTGGTATCTAAATTTTAGGCCCAGCTTTGAGACAATTTTTTTTACAATTAATTCTTCAAAGTATTAACATTTCCTACAAGTCTGATAAATACAGCCCCTGGTCTTTGATATAAATTTTGACATGAACGTTCAAAAACTTTAAAATGTTTGGATAATCCCTTTGTTAAATTGAGTCCATACAGTTGATCAGTTTCATGTGATGCTCCCTGCAGCCCTTCCTCCTGAGGACAGGACATCGTCACCATCCGGTTGTGTTTTTTTTATGAAAATCATCATCTGTGCAACAAGTGAAACTCTGCTCTGGGATGTGTCTCGCGCTACTACTGCTTTCTTTTTAATGATGAACCAAGCTGCACGCAGTTCTGTGTGGGTCTGTGTGCGTGCGTGCGTGTGCGCACACACATGTGCGCTCGCAGCAAAGTTTCTTTGTGGGTTCGTGACTCCCACTCTATCTGGCCCAGGCTTATAAACCTTACGACAAACTAAACACATACGTTTGTTTGCCTCTGTGTCTCACAATAAGTCCTTCTGGTTTGTTATATTTTGTGCATTTGCCATCAAAACACACCACGAATCCAGCAAATGATTTACTTCCTCGTTAACATTTGGATCAGGTACCAAAGCAGTGACGTAAGTTCACCACTTTCGAAGCTTCGGACGTCACTGATCACATGACTTTTACCAAACGAATCAAGCTCCGACACAGTGCTTCTGATGCAGTGTGTTGTTTTTTTCAATACATGCTCTGAAGCTTCAGCTTCAAACTGCCCATCACTACCAGGTCCTGAGTTTCTGGTTCCCTTCGTGATTGGATCCCTCTGCAGAAGAACTGAGTTCTGGATCCAATATCCAACCTGGAACCTTTTTGTTGTCCTCCGCCCTGCTCTCTCTCCTCCCTTACATACTGCTGGAAAAGATCTAAAAGAACAAGGACTAACTCTGCAAACAAACCTACCTCAACAAGCATCCACCACCTCCTCTCAGAGCCTGTCTCCAGATCCACTCTGCGTAAGAAACAAACAAATCAATATTCAAAGTCATTTAATTACTCAATACCACCTCTCACTCATTCCTTTTTGCCTTTCAGCTTTTTCACTGGATTCACCTGTAAATAAACTCGCTGAACTTTTATCTGTTGTCTGGGTCATTTGTTTACTGTTGTCTCACATCCAATTTTGGAGTACTCACAAAACGAACCTTAACACACCAGAATACAGGAAATGGCATTTACTACTTTAAAAATTTTCTGGGGGAGGATCCCCAGACCCCCCACCAGTGGGTCCCCCCAACATTACAAATACTTCTGATGCCACTGAAATATGTAATGTAAGGATAACTTACAGTTCTCTGTGTGTAAACATACAGAACAAGTTAGAAATGGACTGTGGAAGTGCAGATAGTTCGGTGTCATTTATTTTCTCTCTGAACATCACAAAATCAGTATAACTGAACATCTGTTGGCAAATCCATAGCTTTTATTTTGCCATTACAACTACATTATAAAATTTCTGTTATAGATATTAGTTTTGGTGTGCCCCCACATGGCCCCCCTGAAAATAATTTCTGTAGGCACCACTGCATTTGTTGCTTGTTTTGCTGCTTCATTCCCTCTGAGCCCTGTGTGTGCTGGTATCCTGGTGTCCATAGAAGTTCACAGTTTAATCCCAACATTTGTTTTCTGAATGTGTCACAAAGTCTGTTTTAAATAAAACAGTCAGTGAACGACTGAAAAGTCAAACAGAACCATCCACTGAGTGCATTACAGAAAATATTATCCCTAATTTCCTCATCTTTGATTCAATTATTGGTGCCAATTTTAAGAAATTAAAGAAAAAATATGAATGTTTGTATTTATAAAATACACACACAAATATAAGCACATTTGTAGGAAGTATAAACATGTGCAGTCCATATGTGAAACACCGTCTGTTACACATTCCTCCACAGTGGTGCAGTCCTGCTTACATGTAAGATTACACAGTACAGTCTGCATACACCATGTGCACAACAGACAGTGTTATATAAAGTACCACAGTGATACTTGAGTAAAAGTACAACTATCTTACCAAAAACTTACTTTGGTAAAAGTTAAAGTGTCCTTTAGGAATATTACTTGAGTAAAAGTCTTAAAGTATGTGATATTTGTTGTAGTTAAGTATTAAAAGTCAAAGTGTAGATTTAAAAAGAGCAGTTAGATTTTCTGTAAGGACATTTATTAGGAGGTGACCTCCCCAAAAACTGCAGAAATGACTGTTGTATTAAAAGAATGAATGGATGTTAAATTTAGGATGCACTCAGTTTCTCATTCAACATTAAACTCATTTTATAGGAGGCAAAATTTATATGGATAGTGTTCATTTTTTCCAATAACAAGCTGGAAAAAAACAAGCAAAATGAAATAAAAGTAACAACTTGCTTCTTCATGCCTTTTTAAAAATGTAAGGAGTACAAAGTACAGATAAATGTGTGAAAATGTAAGACATAGAAGTGAAAAGTAGGCTGAAAAATAATTACTCAAGTAAAGTACACATACCCAAAAATTCTACTTAAGTACAGTAAAGAAGTACTTGTACTTAGTTACTTTACAGTTCTGACAACAGATATTTTCTAAAACTCTTATTTGGCTTTTCAAGCACCAAACAAAGTTTGTAATTATCATATCTTGTGTGAAAGCAAGGGCAAACAAATCTTTAGTTTTTTTAGTTTATTTATTTATTCATTTCATTTAAAACCAAAATTTTTACACACATTAAAAGCAAAAATACATACACAACATATCACACACAAAAAAACAATATATACAAATCACATTGAAATGAAAGGAAGCAGAAAGAAGAAAAAATCTTATATCTGCCCCTTTTTTCTACAATTAATAATTGGGGAAAAAATAAAAAATAAAAAAAATAAAAACTTCAGTTCATCTATTTTAAATTTATTTCAATCTATTCAACGGGCTAAACAAACATTAAATAGTTATTATCAAATCTTGGTAAAGAATACTAACCTTTAAACACCTGTTCATGCTTTAATCCAGCAGATGGCGCTAACACATGTTTGAGTTGGTTTGTCCAAAGAAAAGAAGCGGAAGCAGCAGAGCGCCATCTGCTGGGCTGGAGGACGACCTGGAGCAGAACATGTGAGCAGTCAGTGCTTTGTGAGGGAGAAGTACCAGCGAGCTGCTGTCTGACATGTTCTGACCCAAAACACAACCAGAGCAGATCTGATCAGACTGTAGCTCCGTGTTAATCTACGCTGTGTCGGATCTGTGTGGTGTGGAGGAGCAGAGACGACCCGGCTCTTACATCACTCTTTGTTTCCAGCCGAGGCTAAGCTAACATCAGCTAAAGATCAGTGTTGACAGGAAACATCAGCTAAAGATCAGTGTTGACAGCTAACATGGCCTCTGTGTCTCTACCTGCCAGAACAACAGCTGTCTTATTGGACATCGAGGGAACCACCACTCCAATCACATTTGTTAAGGTGAGTTTTTTGTTTTTACTGTGAGAAGGTTGTGATGTTTCACAGTTTCACTTTCTTTATTTTCATCCATGTTACCGGTGTTTTTAGTTCTTTACATTGAAAACTTCTTTGTATTATCTTTTATCATGAAATAAACACATTATCATCCTTTCAAAAAGGAAGTAAAGTCTGTATTTTGTCACATTTTTCAGGATGTCTTATTTCCCTACATCAGAGAGCATCTGGAGGATCATCTGTCCTCTCACTGGGAAGAAGATGAGTGTAAACAAGATGTCCACCTGCTGAAGAAACAGGTAGAACAATGATGAGTGTTTGTGTTGACAGACAGGCTGCCCTGCACCGTGAACAGTTAGTGTTAAACAGTGAGCAGCAGTCAGTCAGTGTGTGTCAGTACCTGTGAAACACTGACTCTTTTTGTGTTGTTGTGTTTTATAAGTCAGGTCGTAACACTGGCTCAGCTCACAGTTAATCAGCTGTCAGTGACTGCTTCCTTCAAACATTCAAATACATTTATTACATATTTTACTAGTTCTACTGTGGGCTGCTGTTTGTAACGTTACACAGTCAAAAATTAAAAATTTACTTAACAACATAAATATTTAGCTAGATATCTAAATATATAACTGAAATATTTACTTAGCTAGCTTAATAATTAAGATGCAAGCTAACTAATTAGCTCAAAACTAATTATTTAAGTAAGTTAAACATTTAGCTTGTTAACTAAATATTTAATTTGTAAGTTAAATATTTAGTTTATAAACTATGACATTTATAAATGTATGAATCATATGTTGAAAAACTGACTTTGAAAAATAAATCTGTTCTTTTTTTCTTATAAAAGACTGAATAAAACAAAAATACTGGTGGTAATTTTGAACTTTACAACCAGCAGCCCATGTTCCACAGACAAACAAACATGTTCAGACACAGAGAAAACAAAAACATTCTCACATTTAAAATGCTTGTTTAAACATGAAACCTTATAAACTCAAAGAAGGAACAGGATTTATTTGACTTTATTTGTTCTTGACTTGCTAAATGTTGTACTGCAGTATCAGTCACATTGAGCCTGTTGTGTCTGCAGATTGAAGAGGACATAAAGCAGAACCGGGCCTGTCCAGTCCACACTGTGGACCAGACGGTCCACACTGATGAGGAGAAGGCCATCAGGGAGGTGGTGGAGGACGTCTTGTGGCAGATGGCAGCAGACAGGAAGTCCACAGCTCTCAAACAGCTCCAGGGTCACATGTGGAGGGCAGCGTACACCTCTGGGAGAATCAGAGGCGAGTAAGTACTCTGATCCTGTTTTTACTTTACAGTTTTTATATTTAAACAAGATGTGCTTTAATGTTCAACATGTCTGCAGGATCTGTGTTCCTACTGCACACTGAACACCTCTGCTTTTACCTCAGTCTAATAAAGAAACAGAATTATATTAAACACTAAGGAATTATATATAAAATAAACACTGTGGTGAATTATATATTAAATAAACACTGTGGTGAATTATATATAAAATAAACACTGTGCTGAATTATATATAAAATAAACACTATGCTGAATTATATATAAAATAAACACTGTGGTGAATTATATATAAAATAAACACTGTGGTGAATTATATATTAAGTAAACACTGTGGTGAATTATATATTAAATAAACACTGTGGTGAATTATATATTAAATAAACACTGTGGTGAATTATATANATGTGTACACACATGATACATGTGGATTTTATTTTGAAATCAGAAGTTTCAGAAAGACGACAGTGAGACAGTTTCAACATAGATACCAGAAGCCTTTATATCAATGTTTTCAGCTGTTTGGAGTTCGTCTTTCACACAATTAATTATTTTTTGCTGTGACTTCCACATTTATCACTGAATTTATCACTGAATTTATCGCTCGATCTGCTTCCTGCACGTCTGTCGGACCGGAGCGGAGCAGAGGTAGTGTAAACCGGACTTGAAACGCACAGCTGTGACCTGCGCTGCGCAGCGCAGCGCAGCGGAGACACATGTGGTATAAATCCGGGGTTAGAGGAACTGACTTTCATCCCAGCCGCTTCACACTCGGCTGTGAACCTCCCCAGCGCCCGCTGAAGGTCGTGGTCTGAAGACACCAACAGAACCACATCACCTGCATACTGCAGAGATGAGACCCTGTGGTTCCCGAACCAGACACCCTCCTCTCCTTGAGATCCTGTTCATAAACACTACAAACAGGATCAGAGACAAGGAACAGCCCTGGAGTCCAACTGTTATGGAAATATTTATTTAACAAAGACAGAAATACGTGGTCCAAGAATGAAGGTACTCCATGGCATGATCAGCTGAGTTTTATTGCAACAGGAAACACAGAGAACAACGTCAGACTTCCCCCCTGCTCTCTGCTCCTGGTTCTGCTTCTTTGAGGCAGTTGAGGTCTCATATATCCTGTTTAACAAACACTATTAGGTCATCTTAATAAAGCAAGATTTCATTCTAAGGACATACAAGGTCAAGGAGGGGCTGCAGCCTAACTAGACCCCGGCCCACCCAGCTAGACTGCATAAAACTGCTGTGAAATGAGATGGTCTAGTATTTGCTTGACGTATGTCAACCAGGTGCTACCACATTACCTAGTGATTGGTTATACTGTATATACTGTATCACCTTCAGACAACAATGCATGGGGTCTTTTTCCTGGAGGAATAACATCACAATTAAAACGTTACACATCGTGACCATAGATGAGGGTAGAAATGTAGGCCAACCGGTAAATCAAGAGCGTCGACTTCTGGCTCAGGTCTCGCTTCACCACAACAGACCGGTACAACGCCCGCATCACTGCAGACGCAGCACCAATCCACCTGTTGATCTCCCGCTCCATTCTTCCCTGATTCATGAACAAGACCCCGAGGTACTCCGATGAGTCCACACAGCAAAAACAGGAGTGTTAAAATTTCAATGTTAAACACTTGGGTGTTGATTTAACACCCCCTCGGGTTATTTTAACACTTTCTGAGTACACTCACACCCAGTGTTGGTGGTAATTCACAGTGTTGGTT
>NW_013955131.1:7849-12037 GCF_001266775.1 Austrofundulus limnaeus
TCCTGGCTCCTGCTAAGGGACCTCAACCTTCGATCGGGAGGTCCCCCCTTTCATCAGCAACCTTCCAGAGAGCGACTCGCCAAAAGGGGGGTTCCTGAAATCAACTAATCTTCATGGTGTTCCAGAAACTGGTTGATTCCGGATCAACCACAACAATCATATGGAATTACCCTTGTGGATTATAATTCTTCCTTGGTGGATTACAATCCTTTGCTTCCAGTGGATTACAGACTCTGTTTTTCCTTGGATTAAAGCTGTGCCGCAATGGGAGTTATTCACAAACATTATGGGAATCACGAAAAAAACAGCATTTCGATTCCCTTTGATTTCCTGTTCGTCTTGAAGAAAAACTGAACTGAAAAGAACTCTGGCTACAGCAAGTTCTCAGTTTGGATTACCCTTGGAATTATATCATCTTTTCCTTTGGATTACTTCAAGTTCGATAAGTCTCGAGGTGCCCATTTTCGTTGCAACTAATCACCATTTGGGGGTGATGACTGGCAAAAGGGGGGTATGTAGGGGTCACCTCGAGTGACGAAACAGGAGTTACTGCCTCAAAGCAGGTCTCGGAAAGGCCTGGCCGAAGGCAGGAACACTGAACTCTATTTTAGGCCATGATAGGTCATTTCAACCTGTGGTAGAGGACTTCAGTTCTCTTAATCAGATAATGGACAGAAACAATCTTTTCTGTTCGTGATTCATTTGTTGTTTAACTAAGAATGTTATGCATTTGTTAATCYTAATAATGACATGTCACAAAGAAAGGAAGAATCACTTCTACTCTTTTATCGTGCCTAAAAGATTAATTAATGGTATAAAATCACAGAGAAATATTCACCATGTTTTCATTGTGTTTTTATATAAATCAGTGTTTATTTTACTGGAAACATCAGTAATACAATTTTGAGTTTTCTTGAGAAAATCTTACATTTATCTGGACACCAAGTTCAGACTGATTATTTAAACAGAAATGTTAATTAATCATCATAAATGTTTTACAGTGATTTCTATTAGAGTCTATCAGAAAGAAAGCCAGAAGATATCAAATGTCTGTTAAAACAGCTACGGAATGTGGCCTTGCACTGGCGCCTCTGGCAAAGCCTCTTATCTTCCTTTCTTTTTCTGACTCATGCTAAACGCCTCAGGGCGGATCCAAGTCGTCCGACTCTCTGTTACTAACACGGATGTCTTGGAGAGATGGAACTCTTCTTCCTGAATGCCGAAACGGGAAGACCGGCTTCTTCTCTCCGGAGAACAGCCGGGCCTCGGATCTCGCCCATTCAGCCAAATAGGGTGAAATCTGACGGCCGGACAGAAGCACGCCGCTTCTGTCCACCTAGAGACATACGTCTCATAAAAAGTGTTTTTATCTCCCAATGGGAGAACTTTTATTTTGAAGGACGACCGGAACTTTCAGCTGGAGTCTTTCTAGCCTGGGCTGAAACAGACTAAAAGTCACCTGAAAAACACCTACTCGCCAAGGACCAGCGGGTACAAGCTTCCTGGATGGTCGGGGTGAGACAGTTCATACCAGGGGTGCCTAGAGAAGACATCACCAGGTAAAAGCTGACGTGTTCTGGATGACGTGTCATGTTGAAGTCTGAGCGCAGAGAGGACGTGCTAATCCGGTTGTCACAGACACTTTCCAAAATAAAAGCAGAAACACTAATCCTTAATTTTCACCCCTTTTCTTACCCTTTCTTTGCCAACCCTAAGTTAAAGTGCCAGTAAATTGTTTAGTTATTACATCAGAGCTGACGTTTTACTGTTCTATATATAAGTAATCTGAGTTTTAATGTGAAAGAAAATTCGGACGCGGGTTTTTGTCTTATTTAACTTGGATGCTTGTTATAGGATATCCACAATCAGGTGTAACTTATGATTTGTTCAATTTGTGTAAATAAATGATTGCATAATCTTTTATGAATAACTTGAACTCATCTGATGTTCCCTTATTGTGTCACTCTTCACTTTGTACAGTCAAATATTAAAGTAATGAGAAAAAACCTTGGTAAAAATTTCTCTCATAACTTTGTTATGAGAAGATGTAGGGAGACTTATTTTACATAAGTCACATTCTCCTACAAACTAATGAAATATAAAGTTATTAATGAAGAAAACCCATCTGGATAACAGCAGACTGACTGCTGGTAAAATATACGACAGGTCTGGACCACTCCTGAATTTTGTTCGTATCTGAAAAAAATCTTAGAATATGAAAACATTGGTGAATGACACAAATTCTCCTAAATCACTCGTACGCACAACTTAAGAACAAATCTGTGCATACCAACTGTTCTTGCATGAGACCCATTAAATCAGGTATGATTTCAGTTTATTTAGCTCAGTAACGGTGGCCCGTGAAGTCCAAAACGGTGCATGTTGTGCGTAGTTACCGTATTTATTCATGTATAATACGATCATAGTATTTTTAGCTTAAAAAGAAGTAAAAATCTAATCATCAATAACCCATGTATAATACTACCCTCCCACTTTATGGATGATTTTTAGGGTAAAATTTCTAGTATTATACATGAATAAATACAGTAGTTTGGTTCAAGTCCGGTCTGTATTCACAGCAGAAGTGAACTGAAGTGAACCGCACCAGTTTGGAAACGGACTGAGACCACTTCAAAAAGCAGGTCTTGGTCCGGTTGTTTGATCCACACCAGAGTTCACATGACTTGCACAAAAGGTCCGTACCAACGCTGGAAACAAACTGTGGTCTGTTTTAAGTGGAGCAAATGTGTTGGGTGTGAATATGACCTGTGTAATATACTGAATGTGACAAATCACCACACAAGAAGCTGGAAACAAACCTCTAATCTAAAGTCTTTTAAATGTTCACTTATGTATTTCTGCTTCTGCAAAGAAAGAAAAACTCCATTTTAGAACAAACAAATTTGACACCATTATCAAAAATCTGCTAATTTAGTTTTAAACTGATACCGATTGTTAAACTTTTGTATTGTTGTTGACAGGATCTATCCTGATGTGGTTCCATGCATCAAAACTTGGCGAGAGCATGGCCTGAAAGTTTTCATTTACTCCTCTGGAAGTGTGGAGGCTCAGAAACTACTGTTTGGGTATTCTGTTGAAGGAGACCTTTTAGATGTAAGTGAACCATTGTTTCATTGACGTTACCTTTACTTTAGTTTTCTTTGGTTACAAAATTCAGATCATTTGTTCTTTCTTAAAAAAATTTGAAGTGTTTTTATTGTTTGAAGTATTTAGTCATGTATTTATTGTGTTTCAGTTATTTGATGGTCACTTTGATACGACAATAGGAGCAAAAGTCGATGCTAAAAGCTATGAAAGGATTGCAGAGAGGATTGGCTGTCAGCCTGAGGACATCACCTTCCTGACAGATGTTACCAGAGGTAAACATGATTCTACTTTTATACAATTACCAGTTTGTTTTTGTTTTCTGTTTCCAAATACAGAAATTTATTTTTCTGTTTTCAATAGTCTGAAAAACATACTGCATGTAGAATAATAAGTGAATAATATTGAGAAACATGAAGTTGGAGTTCATTAGTTATTACATAATAATTATACAGGTAAACCAACAGTATTATATAATAATTATACAGGTAAACCAACAGTATTATATAATAATTATACAGGTAGACCAACAGAAGTACAAAAGGAAGGAACATTTAGAGTTCAGGTTCATAAATCAAAGAATATAAGAATAAACTGTTTGAATCAAACTTGTCTCCAAACATCTGATTTTAAGTAATTTCAGTAATCAGATTTATTAATTATAAAACCATTTTATGGGTTAAAGAATCTAAGAAACATCTTCCTGAAAACCTTTTTTTTCTCCATAATCATGATACAGTATAGCTTTAATGTAATGTCATCTAAACCAGGGCTTCTTAACCTTTTTGACCTCGGGGCCCAATTTATTGAACATAAAGTGACACGAGATCCAGTCACACATTACCAATGTATGGATCAAAATGATTATTATAAATCTTGGTTAAATTTTTATTGTATTTACATTATAACTAAACTATTATAACTAACATAACTACATTAAATACACTTAGAGTTTAAAAGTAAAACTCCTGTCAAATAATCGCAAGACATGAAATGTGATAAAGTACAAATGAAAATATATCCTTTTTAAACTTTTGCAACCAGAAGCTGCTCTTCATATTAGTGACAAACAATAACAGTAAC
>NW_013955132.1:0-533 GCF_001266775.1 Austrofundulus limnaeus
AGGACTCCTGGACTACAGGACTCCTGGACTACAGGACTCCTGGACTACAGGACTCCTGGACTCCTGGACTACAGGACTCCTGGACTAGTGGACTCCTGGACTACAGGACTCCTGGACCACAGGACTCCTGGACCACAGGACTCCTGAACTAGTGGACTCATGGACTACAGGACTCCTGGACTAGTGGACTACTGGACTACAGGACTCCTGGATTACAGGACTCCTGGACCACAGGACTCCTGGACCACAGGACTCCTGGACCACAGGACTCCTGGACTACAGAACTCCTGGACTAGTGGACTCCTGGACTAGTGGACTCCTGGACTAGTGGACTCCTGGACTACAGGACTCCTGGACTAGTGGACTCCTGGACTACAGGACTCCTGGACTACAGGACTCCTGGCCTTGTGGACTCCTGGACTAGTGGACTCCTGGACTAGTGGACTCCTGGACTACAGGACTCCTGGACTAGTGGACTCCTGGACTAGTGGACTCCTGGACTAGTGGACTCCTGGACTACAGGACTCCTGGAC
>NW_013955132.1:1359-2122 GCF_001266775.1 Austrofundulus limnaeus
AGGACTCCTGGACTCCTGGACTAGTGCACTCCTGGACCACAGGACTCCTGGACTACAGGACTCCTGGACCACAGGACTCCTGGACTACAGGACTCCTGGACCACAGGACTCCTGGACTACAGGACTCCTGGACCACAGGACTCCTGGACTACAGGACTCCTAGACTACAGGACTCTTGGACTAGTGGACTCCTGGACTAGTGGACTACTGGACTACAGGACTCCTGGATTACAGGACTCCTGGACCACAGGACTCCTGGACCACAGGACTCCTGGACCACAGGACTCCTGGACTACAGAACTCCTGGACTAGTGGACTCCTGGACTAGTGGACTCCTGGACTAGTGGACTCCTGGACTACAGGACTCCTGGACTACAGGACTCCTGGACTACAGGACTCCTGGACTACAGGACTCCTGGACTAGTGGACTCCTGGACTAGTGGACTCCTGGACTACAGGACTCCTGGACTAGAGGACTCCTGGACTAGAGGACTCCTGGACTACAGGACTCCTGGACTCCTGGACTACAGGACTCCTGGACTACAGGACTCCTGGACTCCTGGACTCCTGGACCACAGGACTCCTGGACTCCTGGACTACAGGACTACAGGACTCCTGGACTCCTGGACTCCTGGACTACATGAATACATGAGACAGTTTGGCTTTTAAATGTCCAACAAAATGCATGAAAATTGCCTGCAGGACAGGAGGAGGACAGGAGGAGGACAGGAGGAGGACAGGAGGAGGACAGGAGGAGGACAGG
>NW_013955132.1:3122-5368 GCF_001266775.1 Austrofundulus limnaeus
ACTTATATTTGTACACACATATAAGTACATAGATGTCAGTATAAACACACACAGCTCAGGAACTAATGAAGAGAGCGCTGCTGATTCTGCTGAGTCAGCTCGTTCTGCCTAACGAGGTTCTGACCCGATCACCAGGACCAGCAGGTCCAGGTCAGGGTTTCACCAGGACCTGCAGGTCCAGGTCAGGGTTTCACCAGGACCTGCAGGTCCAGGTCCGACCTCCAGACCTGAACCTTGTAGGAAACCTCAGGAATGTGATGAAGAGGAAGATGGACGGTCATAAGACCATTGTGAAGGCCGGGATTAAAGTTAGGATTAAAGTTGGGATTAAAGTTAGGATTAAAGTTGGGATTAAAGTTAGGATTAAAGTTGGGATTAAAGTTGGGATTAAAGTTAGGATTAAAGTTGGGATTAAAGTTAGGATTAAAGTTAGAATTGAAGTTGGGATTAAAGTTAGGATTAAAGTTAGGATTAAAGTTGGGACTAAAGTTAGGATTAAAGTTGAGATTAAACTTGAGATTAAAGTTAGAATTGAAGTTGGGATTAAAGTTAGGATTAAATTTAGGATTAAAGTTGGGACTAAAGTTAGGATTAAAGTTGAGATTAAACTTGAGATTAAAGTTAGGATTAAACTTGGGATTGATGTTGGGTATAAATTTAGGATTAATGTTTGGATTAAAGTCGGGATTAAATTTAGGATTAAAGTTGGGATTGATGTTGGGTATAAATTTATGATTGAAGTTGAGATTAAATTTAGGATTAATGTTTGGATTAAAGTCGGGATTAAATTTAGGATTAAAGTTCGGATTAAAGTTGGGTATAAATTTAGGATTAAAACTGAGATTAAATTTAGGATTTAAATTGGGATTAAATTTGGGATTGAAGTTATGATTGATGTTGGGATTAAATTTAGGATTAAAGTTAGGATTAATGCTTCAAATATTGGATTCTGATCTCTTCCAGATTGAAACTTTAGGATGGTTTCACATCTACAGATTATTTAAACATCTACAGATTATTTAAACATCTACAGATTATTTAAACATCTACAGATTATTTAAACATCTACAGATTATTTAAACATCTACAGNTGACTCGATTTTTGTCTCCTTAAATTAGTTAATCTAAAAGTTTAATAATTGATTGTTGTAACGAACAGAAGTCTTCATGAGGAAAAACTTTGAGTTTGAGCTCAAAGTTCCGCTGCGGTTCTGGTTCCGTCTCGCTGCTGTTTGGACCTTCAGCAGGAGCGGCAGAAAACCCGTGAAACATCCCGTTTCCGGCAGGCCGTGAAGGCAGCACCGGACCAACCGGGGGCTCCGCCTCCTCCAATCAGAGCGCAGCCTCGCTCGGCCTCGGCCAATGGGAGGCGAGTGCGTGCAGGTGGCTGCCTTGGTTATCAGCGGCTCCAGCGTCGAACCCGGTCCATTCTTAATGGTTCCGATGAAAGTGAGTGAAGAACCGGACCAGAACCAGGACTCTGSCCGCCTGTCGTGCCCTGCAGCCCGGACACGGTTCGGTGTTTTTCTCGGTGTTTCACCTCCAGGAGGAGAAGTTTCCAGAGTTTTCTCCTCTTTCAGGATTTTAGTTTCTTTTATTAAAAAGTGTTTTTTTTTTTTAATCATCTCTTCATGTTTCGGTTCTGAGGAGGTTCGGCTCCGGGTCACCCATGTTAGCGGTCGGGCCGATGGAGACGAACCGGCAGAGCGCGTTCGTTCTGGGCAGCACGCCGCTGGCCGCGCTGCACAACATGACCGAGATGAAGACGTCTCTGTTCCCCTACGCGCTGCAGCAGAGCCCGGGGGCCGGCTTCAAGGCGCCCCCGCTGGCCGGCCTGGGCGCGCAGCTGGCCGGGGGCACCCCGCACGGGATCAGCGACATCCTGGGGAGACCCCTGACCGCCGCGGGCCAGCTGCTGTCCGGCTTCCCCCGGATCAACGGCCTGGCCACCGCGGCGGGGATGTACTTCAGCCCGGCCGTGTCCCGGTACCCGAAGCCGCTGGCCGAGCTGCCGGGCCGGGCGCCCATCTTCTGGCCCGGAGTGATGCAGGGTTCCCCGTGGAGGGACCCGAGGCTCCCCTGCCAGGGTGAGTCCTGCCCCGGGCCCGGTCCGGGTTAAACCTAAACAGAGATTTAATTTAATTTAATTTAATTTAATTTAAATAAATTAAAACCATAATCCTGGAAGGAAACTGTAAAAATATAAAGTCCTGAATTAATTTAATTATTGTCGCTAAATATTATTT
>NW_013955132.1:5993-7320 GCF_001266775.1 Austrofundulus limnaeus
ATTTTATGTGATTTATGATTTTATGTTTCTGAAAGGTTCTATATAAATAAACTTAATTAAATAACTCTAGTAAATGTAATAAAATAATATAAATACTCAGACACATTTGTGAAATGTTGTGTTTTATTTACAGTTTTAAAATAAGTTTTAAATCAGTTTCTCTTGGTAAAGTTAAATAATAATCCTGCTGCTGTGTCTCAGTTCAGGGTGGGGTCATGGTGGACAAAGACGGGAAGAAGAARCACTCCCGGCCCACCTTCTCCGGTCAGCAGATCTTCGCTCTGGAGAAAACCTTTGAGCAGACCAAGTACCTGGCAGGTCCAGAGAGGGCCCGGCTGGCCTACTCCTTAGGGATGACCGAGAGCCAGGTCAAGGTACAGCTACTGATTGTTGTTGTTGTTGTTGTAAAGCAGCCGGGCCTGTTGAGCATCTGTGTCCCTGCGGTCCAACAGGTCTGGTTCCAGAACCGGAGGACCAAGTGGAGGAAGAGGCACGCAGCAGA
The DNA here is from genome assembly GCF_001266775.1 of Austrofundulus limnaeus. Taxonomy (NCBI): domain Eukaryota; kingdom Metazoa; phylum Chordata; class Actinopteri; order Cyprinodontiformes; family Rivulidae; genus Austrofundulus; species Austrofundulus limnaeus. The sequence goes on from NW_013955132.1 coordinate 6,496, forward strand.
GATGGCCTCGGCCAAGAAGAAGCACGACTCGGAGACGGAGAAGATGAAGGAAAGTTCTGACAACGAGGACGACGACGACTACAACAAACCTCTGGACCCGAACTCCGACGACGAGAAGATCACGAGACTCTTAAAGAAGCACAAGACCGGGTCCAACCTGGGCCTGATCAGTCCCTGCAGCAACAGCTCCGACACCTTGTGATGTCCACCGGTTCTGGACGGGTCAGTTTGGACTCCTGACCCGGTCTGACCGAGGAATGTCTTTTTTTTTTTTTCTGGCTCAGATTGAGCAGAACTGAGACAAACCCAAGTCCTCAGGCTGGACCCGGACCTGGTACGTGTCCCGTCAGAACCGGACCTCCACAGAACTGATGAGGGGTTCTGTTCGAAGGACCACGAGGACAGAAGTTCTTTTTGCTGTGAGACTTTGAACAGAACCGGCTGTGAATGAACTCAGAAGAGTCCGGATCAGTGGGTCTGACCCGTATTTATTCCACAGACAAGAAGCAATTCTGGACCTACAGAACCTCTACGGAACCTCTACGGAACCTCTACAGAACCTCCACAGAACCATCTGACGCTGAGGTTCTGATTTAAATCCACGAGAATTAGTTTCAGTAAAAAGCAGGTTTGTGGTTCTGGTTCTGGTTCTGAGTGGATCCTCAGGCGGGTTTTGGACCAGGTTCTTTTTGTAAAGTCAAAGTGTAAAAAGTTGTAAATATTCAGCTGACAGGAAACAGAACCGGGTCGTTTGGACTTTATTTTGCTTTGATTCGTCAGAAAATAAAGGTTTCTGTTGATCTGAAGAAATTATTGGAAGAAAAG
>NW_013955132.1:8320-9061 GCF_001266775.1 Austrofundulus limnaeus
GTTCCACCAAAATGACTGCAGCTCTGTTATTTCGTCACAATCAAAACTCTTAAATGAAAAGTGATGTTTTAATTTTACAGTTTAATTTTTCTGTTTTCGTTCTGTTTTCCCCTCACGTTTGTCTTTTTAATTCCTCCTCTTTTAATAAAAGCTTCATCATTTAACTTTCTGTTTTTCATGTTCTTCTGCAGCCAGCCTCCTCTCTGCTCTTCATCATCGGTTTAGTGAGCAGTAAAAACAACCATAAAATAATAATAAAAACAACAACTGTCCCGTGATTATAAACCCATCTCCATCTGGATCTCTCACACACACACACACACACACACACACACACACACACACACACACACACACACACACACACACACACACTATTAGTGAGGACCGTCTTCTCTATAAATTATAAACTCTAAAAGTTTTACTGAAACATGTTAAATAATCACATTTTAAATTTGTTTATGTTTTAATGAACACAGAGAGCTGCAGACCCCGCCCCCCAAATAACTACATTTAAAATGATTGAAGTTCAGAAACAACCAATCAGAAGCAGCGAGCGTGTGGGCGGAGCTTCAGTTGGTACCTTGTGATCTCCCATGCAGACGCTGGGCCCGACGTTGTCGTAGGTGACAGACTTCTCCTCGCTGTCCGGCTGCACACAAACAGGTCAACAAGTCAACATGTAAACAAGTCAACATGAAAACAAGTCAACATGTAAACAAGTCAACATGTAAACACTTA
>NW_013955132.1:10061-15471 GCF_001266775.1 Austrofundulus limnaeus
CGGTTTAGGACTAAGGTGTGAATTGAGTTTATGTTAGTTTTAGGGTAAATGGTCAGGGTTAGGATATGAAATTACCAAAAAAATAAATGGAAGTCAATCCACAGAAAGTTCACTAAAGTGATTTATGATCACTATCGTTCACATATTTTACCAACTGAGATCAAAGCTTTAATAACACCTGAGGAAACAACAGATGATTCTTCACTTGGCCTTCAGAGGAGACGGACCTCCTACCCTGTTTTGTTGCTCTTTCAAAACTTTTTTCACCTACCATCTGAAACAAAAAGAATTATGGATTTGGTCAACTGGTCTCTGAACACAATTGACACGATTTTTCCCAAATTGAGATTGGAACGAGGGGAACGTAGCTGTCCCAGTGGAATGGTTGCTGCTGGTCGGGTCACTGGTTCTTGGGGCTGGAACCTGATGTGTCTCGCACCACTTTCCATTGAAGACGTGGAAGATTTGTATCTATTAAGATTTACGATAACTGGATTCCTGCTGATCAGAGGAGGCGGAGTCCTGATTTACTGAAAAGTGAAAGCGACCCTAACAGTGGTCCAGGCCGTTCAGAAGCTGTTGGGCGTGTTGGAAGGATTCTGCCGGGCTGGAAGCACACAGACTCAGCAGCTGGGGGAGATAAGCCAYAAACTGGATGTGGTTCTGACGAGGATCACAGCTCAGGAGCGAGCCTCTGGCATGCAGGATTATATCTGGGTGAAGCTTCAGATGGTGAAGAGGCGAGAGGACCCTGAATTCGGCTGATTGAAGGTTTTTTTTTCGCCACTTTCAGAGATGTAGTTAAGGCATTAAAAACAGCTGAAAATTCAAGGTTGTTTTGTCCCAAAAAATTATGTTTATCTATTGGTTCCCAGCAGCATGGCCTTGATTGCCATGCTTATCTAAACTCCCCAGGATGATATGTCAACAAGGGCTAGATTCCCTTGGATGATGGATGATGGTTGGATGATTGTTGGATGATAACCTGATCTTTATCTAAAGGACCACTGTGGAGAATGGACAGCAGGGATCAATGGTTGGATGATAATTTGATTTGATTTATTTATTTAACAGGAAAAGATTATTAAAAATCAAGCCCGACTCAGCATAATTGCTGTTTTACAGCAGGTTCCTGTTCTGCAGCACATAAAACATTGAATTGGTTGAATGATGAATGATGGTTGGATGATGGTTGGATGATAAGCTGATCTTTAAAGAACCACTGTAGAGAACAGACAGCAGCTCTGACAGGAACAGGCAGCAGATTGTTTGATGTTCTGCTGAGTTTGGAGCCAGCAGCTCTCAGCCAGCAGGGATCAACCCTCTGAGGAAGATGAGGCTCGATGAAGAAGATGCAGCCCGGCTGAACTCTATAAGGCCTGGATTAGATGTAGTCTGAGGGGGACGGCCTGGATTAGAGCTTCAGATTAATATTCAGACGCCTCCTGCTTCCATCTGTGACTCAGAGAGGTTTTAATGAAGATGATAGGAGCTGAGCTCAAACACAAACTGATCATCCAACCATCATCCAACCACCATCCATCCATCATCCAACCACCATCCATCCATACATCCATTTATCCAACCATCATCAGCAGGTGATAACAGAAGCTGTGGTGATGAAAGTAATGCTACATTTACACCAAACGTGTTTTGAGCATCAGGAGCGTCTGGTTTACATGCAGWRTCACTGGTGAACKTGCACCTAGGGGCGTCTAGAAGCTGAGCAACGTGGTTCGAAGCGGTACACACGTCATGAATGTTTTCTGTGGGTGCGGCACGTTTAAAGTGTCCGATGCTCGAGTTGGAAAATCTGAACTTTTGATGCACGACTCATCGCATCAACCAATCAGAGACTCTGTTCAGTGACGTGCTGGTGATGAGCCGGAAATACCAGAAGCCCAGGAAATCTGATCACACAAACAATGGAGGAAAAACTGATAGTCCAATCATTTATGATCATTCCAGTGTCCTTTATCATGATAGAAATAAAAAGGACTTTACCTGGAGGACGATTAGTAAGGAAGTCGGCCTGTTTGGTAAGTTATCAAAACTACGGTTAAAAAGGCTCCTCTCCTCGAGCGTCTAAAGACATCTGTCCTCACTGGACACCAGCATCAGCAGGCATGTGTTTTGAGATTTTTGGAGGTGTACAACTCGTTTAGTGTAAATGTAGCATAAAGGACTAACCTTCAGGAAGAGGTCTCTGGCTGAGGAGGACATGAGGATCCTGTCGCACCAGGCGGGGCAGCGGGTGTTCATGTACTCCTTCCCCTGACTGCTGTCTTCACTGTAGGGATAACTGCAACACACAGAGACACAGGATTTATATTATTTCATTATGGATCAACCTGCCTGATGAAATAAAATATATTATTACTAGTATTTTCTTGTGTTTGTTGTTAGTTTTATCAATGTTGTGCAGCTTCTCTCCACTCAAAGTTTAATCCCACTTTTCCTAATCCAGGTTTGGTGTTTCATTCATTTTATTTAAACTGTGACAAATATTGTTACAACCTGTGATGGTGAAGGAGCAAAATACAAACAGAGACAATGACCAGAGAGGGGTTCTGTTGGACAAGAAGGTTCTGTTGGACCAGTAGAAGGGTCTGTTGGACAAGGAGTGTCTGTTGGACAAGTAGAAGGGTCTGTTGGACCAGTAGAAGGGTCTGTTGGACCAGTAGAAGGGTCTGTTGGACCAGTAGAAGGGTCTGTTGGACAAGTAGAAGGTTCTGTTGGACAAGTAGAAGGGTCTGTTGGACCAGTAGGAGTGTCTGTTGGACAAGTAGAAGGGTCTGTTGGACCAGTAGAAGGGTCTGTTGGACCAGTAGAAGGGTCTGTTGGACCAGTAGAAGGGTCTGTTGCACCAGTAGAAGGGTCTGTTGGACCAGTAGAAGGGTCTGTTGGACCAGTAGAAGGGTCTGTTGGACCAGTAGAAGGTTCTGTTGGACCAGTAGAAGGGTCTGTTGGACATAGGCTGCATCCAAAACGGCAGGCCGGGTCCTCCGAAGGCCAAATTCGTCATCCTCATCCATCACAGCGCCACGACGAATGCCGTCCAAAACCGAAGACTCCCACAATGCAGCCGACAAATGTGTCCTTCCTTTGGCCCGAATCGAAGGACTGGTCTGATGGATACTTCCCGGTCCAGCATATCCCATAATGCATTGAGGCCTGACCGGATGATTTTTTTWATGCTAGTAATGACGAACAAAGTGAGAGAAAAGGGCGACTAGATTGAGGCATTGGATCAGTGGATTGGATCAGGGGACTGGATCAGTGGACCAGATTGGGTTAGAACCAGTGAGCTGATACATGTTTGAATTCTGTAGTCTCAGGTCCTCCACCTGCTCAAACTGCTTCAGCTTGTTGTCCACGAGGACACAAGGACACAAGGACACGCTGAGACCGGTCCGATCTGGTCCTCTGGGCCGGCACCAGCTAACTGTAGCAGAACACAGAGTGGATCTCCTGTTCCGATGAGGATCAGATCCTGATGAGGCAGCAGTTCTGCTGGTTTCACTGAACTGAATAAATCTGGTTTTAGTTCTAAGTTGAATCAGATTTAGAGTCTTTCCAGGACTAACATGGGTTTGAGGAGGGGTTCAGGGTTCAGGGTTCAATAAACACGTTTCTTCCTTCAGAACTGAAACAGGAAGTGGAAATGATCCACTCCTGTCAGTAAAAYATGCTAACAGTCATTAGCCAATGAGCTAACCTGGTTTCCTACTTTAGATCAGGTGATAAAATCATGAGGTTAGAGCTGGGTCATGAGATCTCCTCCTCAGGTTTACACAAATGCACACACACACTCACGTGCACACACTCACGTGCACACACTCAYGTGCACACACCCAGAACCTCTCCAGCAGCAGCAGGTGTACAAACAGACCTGCAGAGAGCTCCTCAAAGGACTTCTCTGCCTCACATTAGCATCACTAACACTCAGGGCCAGAGCTTTAGTGTGCTAATCATCCAGCTGAAGGAGTCATCCTGGGATGAAGAGGATGAAGAGGAGGATGAGTGCGACACACAGAGACAAGAAGACAGCAGACAGATCAGACAGGAGACTTCATGGTGGCCTGACTGCTTCTGGTTTCTGAGAACTCCAGACCAGCCTCAGGTGTGTTTGGCCACACCCTCCAGCTCAGATAAGGAAACAGCCAGCAGTCAGGAGGCGACCGCCTGAAGTGATTAATGCTCTCGATTAGCAAACGTACAAACATATCAGGAAGGCTAAAGGCTGTGAGAGTCAGGGCTGTCAGCTCGTATCAGCCCTCGCTGCTCACAGGAAGAAGAATTACAACAATTAATGAGCTGCGCTGATAACTGAGGGAGGGGGCGGAGCTTAACTCAACCCACGTCTTCAGCCTCACTGAGGTGGACAAGCTTCAGCACAGACCCACACATCCTCCACTACATCCTTCTTTATGGAAGATCCATTTTTCCAACGTGTCCCAGTTTGTGACAGAACCAGGCAGCCTCTGAACAAAAACCAAGAGGTTCAATCATTTCAGATATTTCTAAAACTCTAAAAACTGCTTTGATTAAGTGAATCTTTCTGGTTGTGTCTTTGGATGAAGACTTCCTGTGGACAAGTCTTCTTCTTGGACCGTTTCAGCTGCACGCTGGTGTTTTTCTCAGGAAGTCAGGGAGTGAAACACACCTGAGGCACCAGGTAGAACCAGCACCGCTGCAGTCAATGATCCAAACACAAACAGAAAGACCTGAGGTCCTCGCACAAATAAAAACTCATGTTTGAGGTTTGGTCCAAAGACCTGGTCCTGTCAGTCCAGATGAGGACCCCCCCCCCGACTCTTCGCCTGTTTGGAGTTGATGCAGAGTGTTCGGCTGCAGCAGCTCCTTCATTCATGCTCGGTTTGAGGTTTAATGTTTGACTCTCCTGCTCATCACTCAGTGTCGGCCTGTTTGTCCTGCAGCAGGTGAGGACCGGCGTGTCCCTGCAGCGTGTCCCTGCAGCGTGTCCCTGCAGCGTGTCCCCGTGGCTTGTCCCTGCAGCGTATTCCTACAGTGTGTCCCCATGGCATGTCCCCGTGGTGTGTCCCTGAAGCGTGTCCCTGCAGCATGGCCCTGCAGCGTGTCCCCATGGCATGTCCCCGTGGTGTGTCCCTGAAGCGTGTCCCTGCAGCATGGCCCTGCAGCGTGTCCCCATGGCATGTCCCCGTGGTGTGTCCCTGAAGCGTGTCCCTGCAGCATGGCCCTGCAGCGTGTCCCCATGGCATGTCCCCGTGGTGTGTCCCTGAAGCGTGTCCCTGCAGCATGGCCCTGCAGCGTGTCCCCATGGCATGTCCCCGTGGTGTGTCCCTGAAGCGTGTCCCTGCAGCATGGCCCTGCAGCGTGTCCCCATGGCATGTCCCCGTGGTGTGTCCCTGAAGCGTGTCCCTGCAGC
>NW_013955133.1:0-513 GCF_001266775.1 Austrofundulus limnaeus
CAGGTGATGTGAGGAACTGATCTGTTAACAGAATCATAATTTGGTGGGGATTTAATACTTTCAAAATTAAACTGAATTAGTCAGACTTTACCAAATTGCTGCTAGATAATTATCTGATTCTATGACAGTTGCAGCAGAAAACTGTTAACTCTTGCAGCCAGTAATTATGGGTAAAAAGGTTAGAATTGTAGATACATTCTAAAACGGATTAACTTTATAATGGATTGAAGGTTAACATAAAGGACAATTAATCTACTAAACTAGTGTATCTGAGAATTGCAGTAATTTTCATAAAAAGTTTGAGGACAAAAACAAATGAATGAACATTTGGTTATATCAACATCTCATTAATATTTCTGAAAATAAATTTGGTTTTTTAAAGGGGGCCTTGAAATGCCAGTATAGAATCAAGGAAGGTAAAAATTTTGAGGTGTTAAAAAACTATTTGAATCTTATAAACTGTAATTGGTCAAACAGCAGATCTAAACTTAGCTTCATTAATTTGTATAATGT
>NW_013955133.1:6900-14377 GCF_001266775.1 Austrofundulus limnaeus
TCTATCTATCTATCTATCTATCTATCTATCTATCTATCTATCTATCTATCTATCTATCTATCTATCTATCTATCTATCCATCCATCTATATATATATATGTTGTCTTATATGTGTCCACCTCAACTGGGGGAGGAAATGCATGCATTGTTCTCTGTCAACAAACTGGAACAGGGTTAAGTCCAATGGCCGGAGGCCTGTCCAACCAAACAGAAAGATGCCCAGTCTGTTGCTAACTTTCTGTGTTGTAAAGTTATACCCAGATAGGGACTTCCGGATAGGATTTCATCAGATAATGGGAGAGAGTTTGTAGATAAAACTGTAAAACCGATCCTATAGAAGGTAAGAAACAACTAAACAACACCCTGGATCTGTTTATCACCGTGAGAGCCAAGACATTTGTGAAAAACTGAATGTGGTGCTAAAATAACCACCTGGTAAAAATCTGTTAACATACTGGTCCGAACTGGGTGGCTGCATTTTCACTTATGTTAATGATGTTTTGTTTTTGTACTCTGTTGCTGACTTTTGCAAAAGCCCTGATTTTAAGATGGGTTGGAGTGGTGATGCCTGATAACCAAGCGTAGATGCCATTATTGGATGGAAATGTGAGTGAGGAGGAAATGATTCACCTACAGAGTGATGATGTTATGGAAATTTACCCATTTTAAGTATTTTGTTTGGTCTGGTTACACTTCAAAGTAGGTCTGTGTGTTGGCACTGTGAAGGGAGATGTGTGTAGGACGGGTGCCAATTTTTGTTTGATTCAGTTTTCTCCTGTTTTTGTAATCTAGGAAGGTAAGATGAATGTAATTTTTTTGTTTTGTTTTGATGGACAGGACAACAATTATTCAGAAAGTTAGTCTTTTTGTTTGTTGTTTTGGCTGAAGCCCAGTCTGAAGCTAATTGTAACTGTTTTCCCATTTTTTATTCCTTCAGTTTATTCTGGCCATGAGTAAATGTTAAGGCACCACATATAATGTTTTTTCTTTTCTCTTTCTTTACTCATATGTTTATAGACATATATTGTTTGCCTATATAGTTTTCTTTTTTTCTCTTCTCACATATATCTTTTATTATTAATTTAGTTTGATTTTGTTTATTCATTTGATTTGACTCAGTCCTTTATTTTTGACTGAGCACCAGAAGCAGGATGTTTAAGTGTCACAGCTCTGAGGATTTCTTTCTTTCTTTTATTTTTTTTTTCTGTAGACTAAAGAAGAGAGATGACGTTAACACCTCATATAAATAGTTACATACCTCACAGAACATTACCACTTGGACACTTGAAACATGCTGTTACTCATCAGCATTGTATAAACATAATGATAAAGTTCGTTTTCCATGCATGGTATTGAAACTTGTCATTTTTTGCAAGATACTGGTGTGGTGTTTTCTGTTTTTCCAGGAGAACACCAAGCTGATTCTGTTGTAAGGGTATATCTTACACTTCTTATAACAAGGTTATAAGAGTAATTTAATTAGCAAGGATCTCTTTTATTTTGGCAAAACATTTCTTTAGTGCAAAAATGAATGGACACAAAAAGTAACTCTCAGTCAGTGAATATTAATTTGAACCTGTCGTGGCAAGAATGGTCAGAAACACGGCGAAAGTGTGTTAGAAAGGAAATAGTCTTGCCGGGTATGMTTATAAAGTCATTTATTGATGGGCAGACATGGAACAGAAAGCAATCACGAAGTCTGTTAGATGTGGGCCCCCGACTGAGGGCGGAAAAGAACTGTTATACCTTCAGCTATCATCATGTGATAATGAACAACCAATCATAACTGTCTCATCCTGATACGTGAAAGTGGGTCAACCGGATGATGACGTCCGTAAGGATATCATAAAATATGGAAAGTGGACAGTGTCAAGGTGATACATAATAAGTATTCCACAACAGAACCATAGTATGCGATCATTTATTTTACAAATCATACAAAATTCACTATAGAGTACACCTGATTGTGGACAATTAATTTCCTATGAAGTTTTGGGACCAACGATAACAAGCTTTTAACTTTTTAATTGTTAATCACACTTAAATAAACATCAGATTAGATGTTAAACACCAGACATTTGAGGCTGTTTATCTTAGGAGTTGGCAAGGGTAAGGCTAAAAAAAAGGTTGAAGAAAGGTGTTAGCTTTCCTATACTTTATCTTAAATAATGTGGGTTTTAACCAGAAGGGCGAAGCGTTCTGTGCTCAGCTTTGGTCAGACCTCGACGTCACACACAGCCAGCTTTTACCTTGAGATGATGTTCTGTCACCTGCCAGGTAGATGAGGGCTCTGCTGAAGAATCTGTCTTTAGACCGTCGAACAGGGGACCCCAAGGCATGCTCTTTGACTTATTTAGCGTCCACATCAGCAGTAACCAGAAGACAAGGCCTCGACTGGAACCCAGGTTTTAAATAAAACTTCCGTCTGGAGAGTTTCTGAAGGTGGATAAACCAGGCGTGGTTTTCTACACTGTGAGGTTTTCCCGTTGGCGTGAAGGGGCCAAACCTGACACAGTTTTCAGCTTTTGATTCCCGGAGAGAATCTAGCTGTCACAGTGACTGACAGCCGTCAGTCACCTTTTCTGACTCTCTTTCTTTTCTCTGTCCGACGGGCGGAAACTGTTAGTTCCTAAAAGCTAAGAGAATCTATGGCCCGCCCTCCAGAAGGTTAGATTAGAAAAAGAAATTGTCAAGGAAAGTGTTAATTTCAGAACCCGCTGTGCCTCCTGAAACAAAACAAAGATTATTGCTGCTGTGTGGTTCAGAGCAAAACATATCATGACCGATTGAAATTATCTGATGAGCAATTATTTAAAACATAATTGAAAGAAAAATGAATTGCTTCAAGTTCAAAACATTTGCAAATATGATTCAGACAAGTAAAATATTGGTATTTCATCAACTTAAACCAGACAAGTCAAACATTGGTATTTCATCAACTTAAACCATAAAGATTATTTTAGTTCAATAAGAATTTTTCTCACAGAAAAACCATGCATAGCTGAAATCATACTGAGGGAGAAAAGAGATCTGTCCTCTCTTCTCCGGTAACTGATAAACATTCTCTGATTATCAAAATGCGTAATACTTTCAGTTAAGAGAACGCTAAATCAAATAAGAGAAGATTCTTCTGTTTTTATCTGATTTAGAAGGAAAGTGGCCTTGGGTGGCCTAAAGACAGTTCTAAGTGGAACAGAGAATTTGTCCATTCGAAGGCTCATCAGAGGACTGAGAGTCCAAGACAGTTCCTTGATAATTTGACTCGAGGTGACCCCTATACTGTTACATGGACTTTGGACTCAAATTCTTGGACAGGACTCATAAATCTGTACATTATCGGCAGTACAAAGGACTTGAACTCTGATTGTGATGGCTCAAACATTTTTGCCRCAGAAAAGGACTGAATCCAGACACCATGGGTGACAGAAAACAAAAACTATCGTCGTTAAGAACTCTTATCATCTTCTTTACGTGTTTATCATTTTGGTTTTTATTCTTTATGTCATATTGTTTGATGTGACAATCATTTACTATGTGTTACTTGTTATTTTGACTGTCATATTATGATCATCTTATGTAGTGAGCTGAGTCTCATGGAAATATCTAACTCACTTTGTATTAATGCATGACTCATGTGACATTTGTCCTTACTAGCATTGGTAACAAACCGGGACGACACTGGCATTGAAAAGTCCCTAAAATTAGTTTATGGTACAGTAACTGTTAGATTCAAACAGAGATTTCCTTCACAGATTGGCATGGAGTGAGGATTTCTCTGGGACTTGTGGTCTTTTCCCCACCCCTGTTTCATGGGGAGGTTTTTCTGATCGTGATGTGTCATTTTAGGCGAATTTCAACGAGTCAGCCTTCAGGTCCCCTGCAGTGACACAGATTTTTAAATGAGTATGCATGGATTGTTTGTCCATGTCAGTCATGGAGGTGTTTACAGTCAGGAGGCCTGGGGGTGTGGCTGATGTAGCCGAATTTGACCTTATTAGAAAATTAGGCTTAGTTTACCTACTTTTAAAGTAATTTAAAATAATGTGCGTTTAGGACTTAAAAAAGGTCATTAGCTAAATTAGACAACCTCTAAATTGTAGACTGAACCATTTACTTATTTGCTAATGGACAAATGATAATATCCAATGAAATTGAACAGCAAAATTTTTGTGCTGTAGTAGCTAAGGTGTTATCTTTTCTCGGTTTACAGCCAATCCTTTGTTTTTCTTTTGGGACTAATTAGTCCCGATGGGGGGATTATGTAGTGTCCAAGTGTGGGGTTCTCTTCTCAGGAATGCAAAGATGTGTTATGTCTCTTGGTTCTCCAGCTTCAGAGCTCAGCACATAGTACCATATTAGGAAAAGGAAAGCTTAAGGTATACTGTGACAAAATTTATGATGCCACTGTTGAACTACACTGTGCAACCTATAAAGAGGCTTGTACGCCCCTACCCTTCGCCTTCATACTTCATCTTTCTTACTTGGTGAATCATTTGGTTTGAAGGCCACAATTTGGTTTTTGGCTGTAATCTCCTGGATTGAAAAATAAAGGTTCTTGCTCTTCAACCAGCCTGTTTCAGAGTTTCTCTCTTTATTGAGCAGCAGCAGTTCCGCAGAACCAGAAGACGTGGTTTTTACACCTCACTGGTTTTTTATTTAATTATGTAGCTGCTAATTGTAAATGAGGTATATTCATTTTATTTTGATTAGATGTAAGTGGATATTTCATTTACCGTATTTTTTGGACTATAAGCCGCACCTGCCAATTTAAATCAAAACATAAAAAGCAAACCTTTAGTAATTAAAGTTCGGAGGAATACGGAGTTTAACTGACCTTATTTTGGTAGTTTTCTTTAACAGTTTCTGGTCCAACAAAACGTCTCATTCATCGTCCTCCGGCGCACTGAAACCATTGAAGTTCTCCTCTTCAGTGTCAGAGTAAAAAAGTTCATAAAAGCTGCATCACACAGCGGTATCTGTTGTCCTCCCGGGGTAATGCTGGCTCTGAAGCTGTAGTGTCCTCTTCACGTAGCAGGCCAGCCTTTCAGAACCCATTGGTGATGGTGGACTCATTCACTCTGCTCCACACTGTTAGGATCCACTGGCAGACATCAGGAAATGACGCTCTTCACATTCGGCCAGTTTTTGTGAATGATTTATCCCCGTCAGTCATCCAAGCCTCCCATTCAGCCCTGAGTGCTGCTTTAAATGCACGATTCACACTGATGTCCAGGGGTTGTAAAAACTTTGTTGTACCTCCAGGAATAACAGCAGGAATTTTACTTTACTTTACTTTGCTCTTTGTACTGTGGCAATAAAGATTTATTTTAAATACCGTATTTTTCGGACTATAAGCCACAACTTTTTTCCTGAACTTTGAACCATGCGGCCTATAGTCCGGTGCGGCTTATACGTGGATTTTTTTCTTCAGCCACCAGGGGGCTCTTATGCTGCATTTGCTTAAACCACTCGTTTCAAAAAAAGAAAGGAAAAAAAGAAGAAAAAAGTGATCGCTATCAGAGCCGACTGTTGTACCAGGAAGCAGTGATTTAAAGATAGTCAATGGCCAAAAACTCAAAAGGGGATAAAACAGATATATTTTTCACGGTGGAATCTGACTGATAAAAAATTTGAAGCTTAATCCAGGACCAGTTTGTGGATAAACATCGAGTGAAGAGCCGCGGACTTTTTTTTCTGAATTGCACTCCCCAGGGAAGAAATCCCATGCAGTGACGTGTGCTGGAGCGGGAGGGCTTTCCCAGCAGCTGGGCTCTGGGTTTTTCGGGGGAACTATGAAAGGTCAGTGCGAAAACGAACACCGAACAACCATGTGACGGCGCATCGACCGGTCGACAGCCGAGCGACCATACTGCCAGCTTAGCCAGAGGTGTAGCGCCATTTTGTTTTAGCTAGTAGTGGACAAGACGCGACGGATCTCCGACAGACATGACATTGGACAGTATGCGGGCCCACATCACGGATTCGGTGAAAGCAGCCATCAAGAAAACAAACTCAATTCCTGCTGTTATTCCTGGAGGTACAACAAAGTTTTTACAACCCCTGGACATCAGTGTGAATCGTGCATTTAAAGCAGCACTCAGGGCTGAATGGGAGGCTTGGATGACTGATGGGGATAAATCATTCACAAAATCTGGCCGAATGTGAAGAGCGTCATTTCCTGATGTCTGCCAGTGGATCCTAACAGTGTGGAGCAGATTGAATGAGTCCACCATCACCAGTGGGTTCTGAAAGGCTGGACTGCAACATGAAGAGGACACCCCAGCTTCAGAGCCAGCATTACCCCGGGAGGACAACAGATACCGCTTTGTGACGCAGCTTTTCTCAGCTTGTTTAACTCCGACACTGAAGAGGAGGACTTCGATGGTTTCAGTGCGCCGGAGGAAGATGAATGAGACATTTTGTTGGACCAGAAACTGTTAAAGAAAACTACCAAAATAAGGTCAGTTAAATGAACCATATTCCTCCGAACTTTAATTCCTAAAGGTTTGCTTTTTATGTTTTTATGTTGAATTCACATTTTTGACCACAATTTCGGGTGTACTGTTTTTTATGTTGAGGGTGCGGCTTATAGTCCGGTGCGGCTTATATGCTAATGTTTGTGGGGGTTTTTTTTTAAAAATGGCGGGTGCGTCTAATAGTCTGGTGCGGCTTATAGTCCGAAAAATACGGTATGTGGAAAGCAAACCAGCACAACTTACAGTATGCACAGAGACTAAAGAGGATTGGGTTTATCTCCATTAACTAGCAAGAGATGTAATATAGGTAGGCTAACAACAATATTTTGTTAAGTCAACAATTTAGCTAACATTATCTGCCTCAAACAGCATGACTCAATTTACATGGTTTGTTTGGAAAAACTGCAAATTTTCTTTTCCTTTTGCTCGGTCTGGTTTCATCTCTGCACATCTCAGCTCTGATCCAGGTGTACACCGGCCGGCGTTAACTCATGGTGCGTTTACAGACAGCTTGGGAAAAAAACTTTACCAATTATCACGGATTAAACTGTTGTAATGGCTGAAAAAAGTGCGGGGGACAGAGGGCAAGGGACATTTTCCACACGTCTGTTACGCCTGATACTTGAATAGTTAGTTAAAAATTGCTCCTCCTCCGCTCAGAGCTCGGTCCTTTCCTCTTCATTTGTGTGTGTGTGTGTGTGTGTATGTGTGTGGCTTCACTCTGCTGCAGCCGTGCCAGGGGCAAATTGAACGCCACAGGGGAAGTAAGTCAAAGGTAACAGGTGATGTCGTTTTTTTCTTTTTCTTTTTACAAAATATTGTAATAACATTATTTATACATAATTTAACTAGGTGTTAGAGGAGGGCATATGCAAAAAATATAAATATATAAATAAAAAACAAAGAAACAAAAAAAACTAGAACTGCAAAGCAGTTATGACCGGGGTCCAAGCCCTTTTATGCATGTCAGCCTTTGTCATGTTGTTTGTAGCATATTGTTG
>NW_013955133.1:15377-16654 GCF_001266775.1 Austrofundulus limnaeus
CCCCCGCATATACCTGAAGCCAGGTCTATACAGCCAGTTCAGTTAAGATTACTGTTTGCGATGACTGGGAGGAGGTACTGTGCCTCGACTGGGCAGTGTAGAGATACATTCCTGCATCTTCTGTTGGTAAAAATGGCAGTCTGTTTGTTGAAGTCGTTGGCATGCCAACAGCTCTACATGGAATTGATAGTGAGATCCACAATGAATAAAGAAGTGATTTTAAATTGTTGGTCTTACTGTCCTGATGCATCTCAGTAATCCAGGTAAAAAATCAAAGGAAAAAAAATTGTATAGGTCCTCTGGACGGGTTCTTCTTTAATGAAACGGCATACCGTTATTATTCATACCATAATCCCTGGATACTACTGATTCACAAGGTTTAGGCCACGCCCATTTCTGCCTAAACTTTTTTTTCTAAAGCGCAAAATTAGCAACAATTACTTTTGGCTTTGTTTTAAAGATTGAAAGTCCGATCACCATAAACCTCATTGTCCTTTATCGAAGTAGCATGTTGATTCTAAGTCTTGAAGGACAAGTATAAAAATGATAAATTCCTTGAGTTATACTTAGGCAAATAGCTTAAGCAAGCTAGCTAAACAGAAATTTTGCTATATCTTCAAAACAGTAGTACATAATAAGATGAAAATCATGCAGTAATACAAGATTAAAATCTAAGTTGGTGGACCAAATCTTAATTTTATTTAGGCCTAGGGGGCACTATAAACCACATAATTTTCACGCAAAAATGGCTTATTGGACATTCATGAAACTTTGCATGGACCTACAGATTCTTGACTTGAACCTAAATGAGAAAGATCCTTATGCACAAATAAAGTGGGCATGGCCAATAGTTTCGTAAATGAAAATTTTCATAAAATCATTTGTGGAGCCTAAACCCTCAAAGATTTTGAGAAGATTTTCACAGCAAAAATAAAGCATACTATCTTCTATATAATACTAAAAACTGCTTGAGTCCACCAATAGATGGAGCTATTGTGATAAGTGAAACATTTTCATCTGTAACTCCTGTTTACTTGTTAAAAATTTCAGGCAGGAATGAACCCATTACACAGGCAAAATTCCAAATAGGCACAAAAAGGTGATTTATTTAACAAAAAAAGGCTGTCAGGGCAGCTCAAAAACTAACTTGGTGTAGCTAGGCAAGGCAAGAAGAGGCAAGGCAAGGCAAGGCAAGGCAAGGCAAGGCAAGGCAAGGCAAGGCAAGGCAAGGCAAGGCAAGGCAAGGCAAGGCACGGCACGGCACGGCACGGCAAGGC
>NW_013955133.1:17654-19232 GCF_001266775.1 Austrofundulus limnaeus
GCCAGGGTCCCCTCCCTCGGCCGCCGCCCATTTCACAATGCACTCGACCCCTTTGGCCCCTCCTACGGGTGGTGAGTCCGTTGGAAAGTGGATTTTGTATACAGAAAATGACATCTGGTTTCCTCCTGGCTTTGTTCAGAGAACAGAGGCTTTGTTATTTATAAATGAGGACAAGATGGAGAACTGATGTGTTTGAGTTTTGTTGTTTAAACTAAAATTGAATGATTAATTAATCATTATCAGTTTCACACACGGAAATGTCTGTCTGACAGTGTTTTTGTATTACTACTAATTTTTGTCTTTTCTCTCTGTGTTGTGAGTTTCTTTTTTCACAGGGACAATGCTGTTTCTCATGGGGGGGGGGGTGATGCTCCACTTCCACCTGGACCGGCTAGGGGCTGCGCGTCACCTCGTGCTAGCCATTTCCACCTGGCGTTCCTGGGGGTTCTTTCGAGGGAGGACAAATCGTTCCAGCATCATCACATTCCACCTTGAGCAGGCGTGATTCGCGGCTGCTATCTTTCTGGGAGAGGGTTCTAAAATGCTACACCTTTGGCCCTTACTGTTCTGTTGTGTTTTCTGATCACACACACCCTGCCTTTATTTGACATAATGAGAACAGAACAGTTTTACACAGTGTGACTGTTTTCTGCCACACTGTTTGCATTTCTCTCCGCCTCCATGAAACTTTGATTTGTCTCATCTGCTATACTGAACTCATTTGTGCATTTCTTACTGGCTTATTGTTGTGAATTTTTGAATACCCCACCAGTTTAATTGTAATACATTTATGTCCTCATAAAGCCTAGGTTGATATTTGGCTCCCCCTCCTGGGAATAAAATATGAGAGTACATGATTTTTAAACATTTATTCTTCTCTAGATGTTTTGGGGTTATTTTTTTTATTTTATGCTTTGTTCTGTTAATTTTCTTTTATGTTTTTCTAGAGTTTTGTCCTCTGTGCAGCTCTCTGGTAAAGCTTAGATGACTGTCTGGTGAGTCTGTGAGGCTCTTCCATCGACTGGCATTTTTTGATGATTTGTTTCTTTCTGCGGTTGTGGTAATCCCGGGTGGGGGTTTCCATTACCTCGAGCCTGGAACGCCACGAAGACGTATTTGAGGGTCAGTTTTCACCTGTCTGAGGTCTATTGTTTGAGGTCTGGGGAGCTGGGTTTTTGCTGTCTGTCAACATCTGGTTTTTCATTCACATAGGACTAGTTCTAGGCTTAATTTAGGGTTTAGCTTAGGTGTGACAAGAGGAGGGTGGAGCTTTACCTTTAGTTTAATTTATTTAGACTTTAGGTTTTAGCTTTTGTTTGTTATTTTTTGTTACACATTTGTTTTTTTTTTTGTTTTCCTTGCACAAGCCAGCTTATGCCAGTAATCCATTGCACTATTTTTCCCATATTTCTCCATTATATTATTTGAGCGATGCATTTGTGGGACAGACATTTAATAATTATTCCTTTTCCATTTCTGGTATTGAGCATTGTTTACTCAAGAGGAGGGATTGTCATGGACTAATTATTTCTGTATCACCTTGACACTGACCACTGTTCATATCTCGTGATGTCTTCC
>NW_013955134.1:0-2261 GCF_001266775.1 Austrofundulus limnaeus
TTTAAATATATTATTTTTATTTTAACATGTAAAGTTAAAATACGTTACGTCGTTTTTAAAATGTGTTATTTTTACAAACGCAGATCTCTGTCTTGGTTATTTCCTCTCTAAGAATCTGGTCTTGAATCCCACGTGTCTCAGCCACAGAGCTTTTTAGCTGTTTTGACATTAAACTACCGCCTAAACTACAAATCCCAGAATGCATCACAAGCGAAAGGGACGCTGGAACGTCACAACCAATCTAAAGGACTTTCGGATACTGTAGTTTTAAAATGATTGTTGTTTTCACTTTTACGTATTTAAATCTCGTTAATTATTAAAATATCAGCTAACTATTTAATAAATAAACGTTTTTGTATCACTCTTCATGGCGAACGCCTTAAATATGTACGTGTTTGTCTTAAAAAACAAAAGCTAAATCTAGCTGCTGTGACTACACTTCCCATACGCCCTGGTAAAACCACGCATGCGCACTTTGACGCAGCAGCTGTTGGTGTGGAGTGTAGTCACGTGGAGCCAGCGGAGCCCCCTCAGTTCGGTCCAAACAGAACGTGAGCTGTTTGTGCTGCTAGCTGTCGTGTGTCAGGCTCGGTGCTGAACTGCTTCATGCTGCTTCTTTAGCCGCCCGTTCCTTTAAATCACAACTTCCTGTCGGAGAATGAGTGATAACGATGATATCGAAGTCGATAGTGACGTGAGTATGGCCTCTTTTCTTTTTGAACCCTTTAAAACACGATGTTATTCTGCTAGCTGGCGATTTAGCTGCTAGCCGCTGAGCTAGGCGTTAGCTTTCAACAAGGCTGACTGGCTGCTGGTTTCTAACTATTCTCTGCACGGGTTCTGGGTTATTTATGAGAACCACCAGCCTGCCTTTCATTAAAAAAATATTTTAAAAAATCGCCAGTTGGCTAGAAAAACGTAACTTTGTAGTGACTTCAGCGAAAACAGTCAGAATTGCTGAACAGTTTTGGCTACAATTGTACTTTTTGTTCTGTTTTTTTGCAGGAAGAATCACCGAGATATCACTCTGTGGTGCGTAAAAAGCTGCGGGATTTACCCACTGTCSAGACAATGTTTCAGTTCATTTCTGCTCAACACTTTCTGATTTTTTATTCTTTGTGTGGCAGGTGGCACAGTATGCACAAATACTCAGAGTACTCCAGGTTTTAGAGCATTTGTTAAATATTTAATGCAGAGTAGTTTTCAGATTATTGAGGATTATAATGGTGATTGTTGGTGGTTAGTAATGCATTCAGGGTGTTCCCCACACTGTGTACACACGACACGGTGTCTATATTTAGAGCAAAGCTTCATCCCTACAAAGGTTTTGTTTTTGTTGCATGTTTGTAATTTTCCCTGGTTTAAGCTGTTTGTTCGTGGCAGCAGGTTGACTTCCCACCAGGGGGGATTCTGCTTCTGATGCTTCAGTCTTTGCAATGATTACATGTAGGTCATCTCAGGGAAGAGATGCTGTTTGTTTCTGCATCTAAGATGAGGATGATGAKGAGGAGGAGGAGGAGGAGGATGCAAAAGAAGCATGAAGGTGTGTTGTGGAGGAGCTGCCTGCTTCTCCCTTCGTGTCAGGAAGCGGTGCAGCGGGATGTTTTCCTGTGTTGCAGCCAGTGATCAGAGCCATCTTCTCCCACAGGCAGGCTGCTAACTGAATGACGTAGAGCTGCGTTTCACACCGGGGAGGAGGGAGGGGGGAGATGCATCCTGGACGACTCCTGCATCAAACCAAGCTCTGTTACTGTCACTATTAGGCCTGTGTATTGGCAAGAATTTGGCGATACGGTACATATCATGACACAGGGGTCACGATACGATATGTCCTGATATATTTCAATACTGTAAACAAGGCGATATTTTGCGATATTTTTGGTCCAAAAATTCTATTAAATAAAAACTTCTTACTGGGAAAAAAACAACGAAAAACCAAAATTCATTGTCTCAGAAAATTCTAAYATTACATAGACATACTTCTGATACATTTAGCTCTGTTCTGCTTTGTATGTGTTTTATTTTATTTGTTTCATATTTCTTATTTCATCCATGTTTTCAATTATTAGACTAAATTTGACAATAAATAGTTTAAAAATATATTTTTTGCAGCTTTTAGTTTTTAATATTAATTTACAATATGGTCACCCAACACTTAACAATAGTGTTTATGTTGTCATAAAGTTCAGTAAACGGATGATATGAAGCTGACCTGCATCCAGAACATGATTTATATAACTGTGGGTCGAACAGCAGGACAG
>NW_013955134.1:3261-11997 GCF_001266775.1 Austrofundulus limnaeus
ATATGGATCACTGCATGTAGCCTACTTGAATATACAGTACGTGTGCGCGCGCGCGCGCATATATAAATCCTAAATATAAATATTTGGTCATTCACTCTTTTCCCATAATAAAATGGATCATTTCATTTCCCCGTTTCCTGCATTTTGGTGAATGACTCAACTCGAAACAGTTAAATGAGCCAAATTTCCTGTCACGAGTAACTTGGTCATCAAAATACTTCATTTCCCAGAAGGCCTGGTTTCGTCGCGCCTGCGCAGTGTGTGTTTTTCCGTTCCATGTGTAGGCGAATCACGTGGAGGAAAACTGTCGTAGCAGGGACTCCGTGCTACGCTGGCTGTATCGCCTCCAGTTGTCGCTGCACTTTGTTTTGACAGCTGCCTGTTTTCTTTTCTAGGTCGTTTTTACTGAAGAATGAGTGAAAACGATGACATCGAAGTCGACAGCGATGTATGTGTTTTTATTTTGCTAGATTTTTTTTAGCTAGTCGTTTGTTAGCCGAACGAGCACATAAATATCTCGTCCTGTCTGTTGTGTTTGTGCTAGCTTGTTAGCTAACTGTAGTTCATTAAAAAAAAACGCTTGGCCTATCAGTTGAAGTTTTTCTTTCCTTTGGAGTGCTGGCTTATAAATAAAAATCGATCATATACAAGTTGCACCTATTATTGCGTTAAAGCACTGCGATGTTAGTGTTTTCTCCCCAACACATTACATCATCAGCTTTTTAAAAGCAATTCTAGCATCGTTTTCTCGCCCTGTCTATAATATCCGTTTGTTCATTGTGTAACGCTTAAAATGACTTAAATTCAGTTTAAGCAGCTGAAACACTGAAAACTAGATGCGACACGGACAACAGCAGCTAAGCTGTTGCTGAAAGGAAGGCCAGCTCATCAGCGAAAACAGCGAAGCCTTTGAACACGTTGTCCTGTTTAAATTTAAATACTTTAAAACGTGAGCTTCACTTGTTTTTGCACAGTTTGATGTAAAGGCAACGCTTGCAAAAGAGTGTAACCCCATTACGTCAGGATTGCTATATATTTACAAGCTAGCGTTAGCATCGAAATGGGCAAAACAATGCGACAGTGCCTTTTTTAGGTTGGAGATTTGATTAAAATAATGTGTTGCTTCTTTAGCTTTACCATCCTGCAGAAATGGATAGGCATCAAGTACTCTATGTTCTCTTCGAGCATCTCGTATCGCACGTATTACCCGACCTCACTGCACACTGACGTCGCTCCCCTGTAAAGCTGCGTCTTTTTAATATATGTTGTGGCTTTTTTATATGTAAATATTAATGTGGATGGGTTTAATCGATTTGACTGTAATCACTTTGGATCAACTAACATGCCTGAATGGAAGAACCTTTCAGGCCAGAGTTTAAAACAAAGCTCATCATGTAGATAAGGGTCGGAGTTATGGCCATTTTGGTCAACCCTTGTTGTATATGACGTTATGCGCGAGCTCATACGATTATGCAAGATCTCGCGCGATCTGTTAGCACTGGACGTACRTGAGGATAACTCTCAGATACTACCACATCAAATTTAGCTTTGCTCCACAAAAAACGGCTCACTTATAGCCAGTTTGGTCGTGGCTGAACTGGCAGCCATCTTTGATTACAGTTAATAAGTTGTAAATGTGCATCCCATTATTACTTTCTGAGACTTTCAGTGCAATCTGTCCAGTAATTATTTAGATGTCTTGTTAACAAACAGGGTTGACACTAGTAGTCAGTGGCAAAGATGTTGTGTAGTTAGGTTAATGTGTGTGAAATTAACTGGGCTATAGCCATTATGTGTTTTCTAAGGTTGATCAGCGGTGGCAGCCATCTTGAATAGGGTTGAAAAGTGAATCAGTTGTAGATGTTCATCCAGTGGTTAATTTCTGAGTTTCATTAAAAATACATTCTTTGGTTAATGAGATAATTATGCTAATATTACAAACAAAATAACAAACTTTGGTTAAACATTGTTGCCTGTTGCAGCAAGCAAACATTAGAATGATTCTGCAGAGCAGGAAATTGAAGAAACTTTTACTGTTGGGTTCTGCTTGGACAAAAATATGTCAAATCATTATTAGTTCACAAATTTTTTAAGCTACAGTCTTCCTGCATGTTCTGGCCACGTTACTGCTAAAGAAAAATGCTTGGTTAGTGTTACTTACAGACAGCTATTGTTAGGGTTTTCCTCTCATCCCTGACTCAGATTGTTTCCCAGCTTGTGTTTTACCTTGATGCAAACTAGGAAACTAACTTGTTTGTGCTTTTGTTGCCACTGCTGATAAATTAACATTAAAATGCTGACAATGTCTCCACAGCATATGCTGGACAGTAAATACAAAGTCAGCCTAATTAAAGACACATGGTTTTATGTGTGTGAGGCCCAACCCTTTAACCAACTGAAAGCAAAAGAGATCAGCTCCCTATAAACAGACTTACGCAGCAGGTTTGCAGTGTACTATGTTCAGATAARTGAGTTTCTTACATAAACACAACATTGCAGGCATGCAAGCTAAAGAGCAACAAATAAAAAAAATGCTGTTTTGATAAATTGATCTTGTGTACATTTTAGTTTAAACGACCTGTGTTTTGAAGAAATGCCCGCACAAACCAACGCCGTCTCTTTGCAGGCTGATAAGCGAGCACATCACAATGCGCTGGAGCGCAAACGGAGGGACCACATCAAAGACAGCTTTCACGGTTTAAGAGATTCCGTGCCTGCATTATATGGAGAGAAGGTGAGAGGACATCAGTGGTTGAATCGCTTGTAGAAATGGTGACAGTGAATTAAGGAAACAGATCTCTCWTGGTTACTGTGTCAGAGGTTATTGTCTTTTTTTAATGCAATATTTGTGTGTACCTGCAGTAGACAGCAGTTGAAGGAATTTTAGATTTAAGAATAAGAGGGTAGAAGAAGAGAGACCCTTTTAGGATTGATTTTCTGACATGCAATGCAACCTATGTTGGTGGTTCAAGTGAATACTCTGTTACACATTGTCCCTTTTGCATCAGGTAGATACAGGGGTTAGACAATGAAACTGAAACACCTGTCATTTTAGTGTGGGAGGTTTCATGGCTAAATTGGACCAGCCTGGTGGCCAGTCTTCATTAACTGCACATTGCACCAGCAAGAGCAGAGTGTGAAGGTTCARTTAGCAGGGTAAGAGCACAGTTTDGCTCAAAATATTRCAATGCACACAACATTATGGGTGACATACCAGAGTTCAAAAGACGACAWATTGTTGGTGCACGTCTTGCTGGTGCATCTGTGACCAAGACAGCAATTCTTTGTGCTGTATCAAGAGCCACGGTATCCAGGGTAATGTCAGCATACCACCAAGAAGGACCAACTTATCCAAAAGGATTAACTGTGGACGCAAGAGGAAGCTGTCTGAAAGGGATGTTATGGTCAAAAACCAGGTGTTTCACTTTCATTGTCTAACCCCTGTATTTACACTGATGTCTACAATTCTTTAAACTGGAAYCAGCTCATAATAATAATGAATTTCATATGTAACATGTAGGGTTGGGCATAATCGTATCGTGTGCAATTAATTGTCAGAAAAACATTAATCGATTAGTTTTTGTCACTTGACGATTAATATGATTAATGCCACCAGGCAGATGGACTGGGAATTACTCCGGTCAGTCTGCTCGCTGCTCCTCTCTGCTTCAAATATGACGAACATTAAAAATAAAGTTCTGGAATTTATTTATCTATCAACAAAATTTAAAATATGACGTATAGCCTGAAATCTGTAATTTTACACAATTTGGAACAATTTTTTACAAAGCGCAAAGCTTTCCCACTAAATTGGTCATGTGACCACGAAATAAGGGTGTCCAGGGACTCCAGGGGATTAATTGTCAAATTAATCGTTATCGGCTAAATACCACAATTAATCGTGATTAATTTTTTTGCCAATATTGCCCAACCCTAGTAATGTTTTTCATTAGCAAAAGTCTCAAAGTTCTACAAAGTAGCAAAACGCACAATAAATGATAAAACTAGTCAAATAAAACAAACAAAAGAACAATAAAATTACACTAATAAAACAACAGCCAAAGCTGGAAAAGGCCTTCATTTTTAATCCACATTAAAAATATTTAAACCTGCCACATCTTCAAACAGAGTTAGAATAGGCTAGTTTAAAAAGAAAAGTAGTTTATCCTTCAGCCAAACAGGGATTGTTGACCTCTCAGAGTCAGGGACAGAGTTCCAAAGGCGGGGGGCTGCCACATCGAATCCCCAATCTTTAGTTTGGTTCATGATGGATGCAGATGACTGTTCTGAGAGCGGAGGGAACGGGTGGATGAATATGGAACAAGAAGGTCCTTCATATAATCTGCTGAGGTTCTGTTAGTGCATTGATGGGTAATGAGAGCAATCTTATATTGAATTCTGTAGTTAATAGGAAACCAGTGAAGGTTATGGAGAATGGGTTTAATATGTTCTGATTTACGAGCTCTCAATAAAGTCCTGGCTGCACTGTTTTAAATATATTGAAGATTTTTTACCAGGGATTCCAAAAAAACAGGCAGTTACAGTAGTCAAGCCTGGAGGAGACAAAAGCATGTATGAAGCTCATTCGTGTTGCAGTAGAAGCCATATTTAGTGTGTTCCATTTATTTAACTATCTCTTGCTACAGTGATAAGGTGTAATAATATAGCTTTTGTCTGAACAGCTGCACACTTTTCCTGCTTTTTTGCTGTAATTTCAGTGAACCTTGATACATTCGACTAGACGAGTGAAGAACAAGTTTTGCATTAAGCAAATTGACTGCAGAGTTGTCTCATAGATATTTGTTTCTGCTCATCAGGCTTCACGAGCACAAATTTTAGACAAAGCCACAGAATACATTCAGTTCATGAGGAGAAAAAACCACAGCCACCAGCAAGACATCGATGATTTAAAGAAGCAAAACGCACTGCTGGAGCAGCAGGGTAAGGACAGGAGTTCCTCACGTAACAAATGCCCGGGGTGACTGCTGTGCTCTACTTCACTGTTTCTCGTCTCGTCTCTTTAAGTTCGTGCACTGGAGAAGGCCAAAGGTAACACTCAGCTCCAGACAAACTACTCTTCCGACAGCAGCTTGTACACAAACCGCAAAGGGAGTGCCGTGTCTGCCTTCGACGGCGGATCCGACTCCACCTCGGAATCGGAGCCGGAGGAGCCGCCCAGCAGAAAGAAGCTGCGTGTGGAGCCCAGCTAAACTCAGGTGCTGCTGTCCCTGATGTTCAAACGGACTCTCCGTACCAACCAGCTTCTCTTACCTGCCCTCTGTCGCTCCTACCTTCTTACACCAGTCTAAGACCCAAGTTGGAGACAGTGTGATCGGTGCTTCTACCTTGCTGTGTCCTCTTGGCATCCCGTCACTGTTTTTGTGGCCCGGCAATGACTTTTACTACCCCCAAAGTGAGGCAGCTCAGCAGTCTTTGAAAGACGTGAAAAATGTTCATAAAATTTCGTTGTATGAGTCTTTAGTAAAGCTATAAAAATCCTTTCTTTTGGACAACCTTTGCAGTCTGTTGTGAGACTATACYACCTTTGATGGAATGATAATTAGAAACTGTCTGTTTTTAATATTCATACTTTTTCAGAAAAGAATGTCAAAGTGTTTTTAGTAAACGTGTCTGATATGCAAGAAGATCCACCCCCTGCCCCCCAGGTTTTATCTTTGAAACCTTTGTTTAATCGAATTCCTCTTTATAGTGGTGCACCAAAATTAATTTTGCAACCATACACGATATATTCATGACTGATTTTCACTGCTTCGGGTATTTCTTTTCCGCTTTTGTTGTTCTCAGTAAATAAATGTGATTATTAAAACAAACAAACAAAAAAAAAAACCACCTAATTGATACTGAATGTTACACAATGAAGTTAAAGGGCAGTTACCTTTATTTTTGTTAGTGGAGGTCCATTTCAGTGTGTAGTATATAACACTGTATACTCCTAAATGGTGTCAGTTCTGCAAAGAAAAGCCTTCCCTTGAAATAGTTGCCTGTCCTGGGAATGTTGATCAAACAGAAAAAGGAAAAAAAAGTGTGTAATATTTGTTCCATTCCATGGAAATTACAGGTATGTTGTACATACTGCCAATGGTTGTCTTGCAAGTTAAGGCATACCTTTATTATGARATTATAAATAAAACTATTTTATCCTTTTTGGATGTATCTATGGTTCGGTGTGTGTTAATAACAGCTTGCAGTAGTCCTGTTCCTTTAAGCGTCGGGTATTAAACCCACTGGAATTAAATGAAATCATATGATTGAAGGAATTTCACCAAATCACCCTCTGACTTTCATGCTAGAGTTTTCAACTAAGACTTTCTCATGAATCCTCATTTTGGTCAAACTACGGTCATTTTATGTGCAATTTATTGCAATAATACAAGATATTACACTTAGAATATGTCATGGATTTGGCTACTACACTAAATTTTTACTCAATATCTAAAACTGATGTATAATCATTTTTTTCCATCATGGTAGACTTCTCAGTTGGATTAGTTTTAAAAAATCAGTATTATATTAATGTCCATTGATTAGTATCTAAACATTTCATTAAAATTCATCCAGTGGCTCATGAAGCATTTTGCTAACAAACTGTTGTATTTGACATATAAGGATCCRTCACATTATGACGTTTTAGACGACTTAAGAAAATTTTAAAGACACCTAAGTTGAAGATGGAATTGAAAAAAAAAATCAACTAGACGCTTCTTTTAGGCATGTACACTGTGATTCTAACAAATTGATCAAATATATAGCTTTTATTAGCAATTTAGACACAAAAATGTTTCATAAGTTATCTAGTGTGACAGGGTCTTTAATGCCAGAGTTTTAAGTAAACAATTCACACAAGTAGCAATCT
This sequence comes from Austrofundulus limnaeus, assembly GCF_001266775.1. NCBI lineage: Eukaryota > Metazoa > Chordata > Actinopteri > Cyprinodontiformes > Rivulidae > Austrofundulus > Austrofundulus limnaeus. Next base: position 10,136 of record NW_013955134.1, read on the forward strand.
AATTTATGAATAATAAATTTAATAATAATTTATCTTAGCTACTACCACACCAATTTTTAGCCTATTTGTAAAATTTACTAAATTATAGCCATTGTGTTTTTAAGGTCACTTGTTTGTGGTGGCCATCTTTAATCAGGTCATTCTTAAAAGGGAATCAGTTGTAGATATACTACTGTACATCCATTGATGACTTTCTGCAATTTCAATCCAAACCTGTCCAGTAGTTCATGAGATATTTTGCTAACAGGCTCTAACAGTGATATTGTCACATCACCTTCGCATTTTGATAGCAAACAATACAAATTGACTTCTCAACGAACAACATATTGTTTATTCCTCTGTCATATTCTACAATTATCTGCATTAAAACTGTAAAATATGGCTAACGTTGGTATCATCAGACTAATATTTTTAATTCAGTCATTAGAAGCCATCGAAAAGAAAAAACAAACAAACAAGTAGGTCCTCTGAACGGGTTCTTCTTTAATTCATTMTATTATACGATTCTTCTTTATTTGACGCCATCCTTTTTGTTCTGCCAGGTAAAGATGCAGATCTTATGGTGCTTTTGAAGATATAGGAAATTGTAGTTTTAACTTGTGTTGGCACGTTTTAAAGTAGGCTACAACAGAGATAACGAGTTTGGATTGACGTAATTCAAGCCAGAGCACATGTAAGAAAATATAGATTACATAAAAATAAAAATTTTGTTGACATCTTCGTGTTTTTAGGACTATGGGATAGTACTTCCAAAACTTCCGAACTTAAAAGGTAAGTATCCGAGGGACCCTGAATGCAGCATCGGTGCGGAGGACATCTGCTCGTAGAAGTTGTAAGAAAAGTTATGTGTGTAAAATTGTAAGTTTTCGGAGTCATGGCTAAAGAGTACGACGTGTTGTTCAGACTGCTGCTTCTCGGAGACTCTGGGGTCGGAAAGACGTGCATGTTGCGCAGGTTCACGGAGGGAGAATTTGATCCTTTGCACATTTCCACCATCGGTAAGAAGAATGTTTGCCTATGTTAACCGGCTAAACACCACCTCGTGTAGAATTTACTTTAAACTCAAATTTATGTTACTTTCACTTTTTCCTTTTTTTAAGTTACAGAATTAGTTGGGCTACCGTAAGCTAAAATTTAAAACGACATTTTTCTTAAAAAAAAAAAAACTTTGCTGCAGAAATGGAATGAATAATACATTTATTCCTTTACTAGGCCTATATTTTCATTCCTTCAAAAGCATGGTGTGGATTGACGAGCCCATTAGTTCTTATCACCTTTGTCCTTTTTCACTGATTAAAAATGACTTGCAAGGAGGTGGTTGTAATTTGTTCTTGGAGAGAAAGTTCACCTGCATTCTGTGGAGCATTAAACGTCATGGGACTTTTCAGTGTGGCTTAACATGGGCTGTAAGCTCAGTTATTTGACAAAAGTGCATTAGATATATTCAATAATAATTGGTCTAACAAATTTTTTTTTTTTTCAGTCCTAGTCAGTTTGTTTCTGCATCAGCTGGCAGGAGACATGCAGAACATCTAATTGCTCAAAAATGTATCAGAGCCAAGGGGCTTTACCTCTTTCACTAATTACTGAGGAAACGGTAGAGATCGCAGTATTTCTTTGTTTTACTGGGTGAATGTTTTCCCACAAAAAGCTCCCCATCAATGCAGCTGCACTGCCTTTTCTATTTCTTAAAYAACACTGTACTCTTTCTGTGCAAATCTCACATTTTAAGTCCTCAAAAGGATTTGAGTCAGATGAATAATGGTCCCAGGTCGTTGATCATTTTCAGGGAGGGAGGGAGGGAGAGAGAAATAATGTGGATGATAGGGGTGTAAGAAAATATCGATACACTGAAATATCAC
>NW_013955135.1:0-2168 GCF_001266775.1 Austrofundulus limnaeus
CATAATGATGACTGGCAGATAATTAGTTATTAGCAGTACTGCATTTTAATTTTAGAAAGTGCGAATCTGGTTATGAATTATAAAAATTAGTAAGACCGCTAAAGTGCAAACAAAATATTTAGGTCTGCAATTAGCGGATTTATGCTTTAGTGGGCTGGTGCCCACCACTGGTGTTCTGTATGTGATGATCTGAACTGCCGACTAATGGACCAAGTACTGACGCTAGATATTTGGAAACACTGTAAGTGACAGAGCTAATCATGCTAACAACAGGTGTTACCGTACATGGATTTTGGGTAAACCATAGAAACCAGGAGTGGCCTCACCTGGGTACAGTGTGTTGTACAGATGGCGGTTAATAGCCTTGTCCTGCTCTAACTTTTTCAGGCACTCTAAGTTTTAAAACTTAATAAAATGGTGTTTATACAAATCATACAGAAATTCTTCTGAGATTTACATCATGTTTTTCATTCAGGATGTGTTATCAGCAGTCTTGTTTCAACTTGAGGTTTGCAGGTAACAAAAACAGAACAGTAAAGTCAGGAGACGTGGGTGAATTTTTTGAAAATTAACACTCATCTATAGGATTCCTAAAATAAACAATCTCTGTATCTCTTATCCAGCACATACAGAACAAAACAACGAGTTTTCACGCTGTAGTCACCTCATTCAAACTTTTATGTTTTTTAATGAAGTATTCTGAAATCTAGCAACCCACCATCCTGTTTTCTTTTTCATCTTTAGAAACGCGTATTTTGTTAAACCTGTGGGTTTCCCCAGTGAAGCTGCTGAGGTTAGAAATGGAAAATAACCAGAGATACAAAATCTCAAAACCAACTGAAGCTCAAGAAAGAAACAGTTTGACACACTGGCTTCTTGAGGAGCTACAAGAGCAACAAACTCACCTGTAACAAAACAAGTCTGTGAAACCTATTAGATGTAAGTATGTTTTACTGCACCTAAGTTATTATCTTTTATTGTTGTTAAGAAACAAAGTGGGTTATTTGATGTGATGTTTGACTTCTTGTTCACTGCACCAGCGCATTAAAGAATTACTGTAAAGTCTGAAAACCAATCCACCAGTGGAACTCGTTAACCGGGTTGTGGCGGAGCAGTGGTCAGCACATTTTTTCAACCTAAAATCTAAGCTGAATGTTTCACTTGATGTTCTGCAAACAGCAGCAGATTCATGAGAGCAGGCACACAGCACAAGTGACTGTTTCTGTCAGCTGAACCGTTGTGGTGATAAAAAACAGGTAAWATAAGTAGGGCACACAAAGCACTGACACAAATGTTCAAAGCTTCTGCTTCACCACTAAACTAGGTTAGTGACCTGTTTCAGATGCATGACTCACATGATAAAGATCACTCCAGACAGAAATAAGTCACCAAACAAGGTAGAGCTCTGGAGAAAGCATCACTAAATTGTATCTCACWTTCTGGTGAGTTTTATCTAAGTTGGTTTGAGATATCTGCTATAAAATGTGTAAAATACCTGATAATATTCATGTTTCCTGAAGTTTGTTAAACCTCAGCTCAGTCTGGTTTTATTGGTAGAAAAATGTGGTAAAGTTTTATTTCTTTCGACAGAGGATGTCTGCACTTCTAGTGACAGAAAACCCTGCAGTGTGCAGAGGGAGAAGATGAAGCATTCCTCCTCGTGTTGCTCTGCTCCTGGACTCAGATCTTTTTATTTCCACTGTTTTTGATGGAGAAATAATTGACCTTTTAAAGTGACGCAGTTTAAGAGCTGCTGAATGGATTCCTGCAGCCTGACAGACATGAGCTGAGATGAATCTCTTGCCGACTGTTTGGAGATGTTCGACCATGTTTCTCATTTTTTCCATTCAGGGTGAGTTACAGCTCGTTGCTGTCTGGTTTYTGTTTCTTCTTCATATTATCTAGTCTTATTCAGTGGTTTGGAGTTTAAATCCTGCTGCTGCTCTCACAACAGTTTGCTCTGCTTTTCCAGTTTCCAGTTTCAGTTCTTTATTCATTTCATTAAAAACAAAACAAATAATTTTATATTCAATAAAAAGAAAAACATAAAAAGAAAACGAGAGAAAACACACACACGTATGTATATACGTACTCACCGGCCACTTTATTAGGTACACCTGTCCAACTGCTCGTTAACACTTAATTTCTAATCAGCCAATCACATGGCG
>NW_013955135.1:2470-3932 GCF_001266775.1 Austrofundulus limnaeus
ATATGTATGTACTGTATGTATGTATGTATGTATATCAAAATCACAAATAAAATGAAATGAAAGGCAGCAGAGCGAAGAAAAAAAATCTTATATCTGCCCCTTTTTTCTAGAATAAGTTCATGTAACAAAAAAAATCTGTTATTAACAAAACAAAAGACAAGAACATCTAATCCCTCTAGAACAACAATTTATATAGATACACATTAWACTGTTACGTATTTCTTTAACAATCTAACTTTTATCATTTTCTTAAATGTGCACAATGATCCTGCATTTTTACATCACTCCCCAAATTATTTCATAGTTTTATTCTTTGAATTAAAGTACACTGTTCCTTCAAACTAGTTCTGAGTTTGGGTTTTACAAACATCTCTGTCCCTTTAAGGTTATAACAACTCTTTCTCTTAACAAATTTTACTTGGATGTTTAAAGGTAATGTGTTTTTGTGGACTTTATACAAAACCTGTAGAATATTATAATCAACCAAATCAAAGAACTTCAATATTTTCAGTTTACAAAATAATGAATTTGATGGGTGACAACAATGTTTTCCAGTAATAATTCTCACAGATCTTTTCTGTAATAAAAACAACAGGATTTGTAATTGTCTGACACGCTTTCCCCCAGACCTCAATACAAGCAGTCAAATAATCTTAAAAAGTTACTGTTGGGTTCTGTTCAGTTTAAAGTTGGTTCAGCTTTCTTGGCTCCTTCTGTGTGACAGTTTGTTTTTAATCATCAGCTCATTCTCTCAGGTTGCCCCCTGCTCCCTGCTGACTGTCAGCACTTCATCCCCCTCGGCAGCCTGACCATAGAACCAGCCCCAGTCTTTCTGCTGGGCTCCAACCTGACGGTGTACTGCCACATCACTGACTGTGAATGGAGGTAGAAATGACAGAAACATAATATACYAACATACACCATAAAAACTGCCTTCTACCCGTGTACAAAGTGCTTTTAAGAGTTTTGTTTACTTGCAGTTTTACTTCTGACTTTCAGCTACAAAATCTATCTGGAGCTGAACAGGAGGAATGTGAGTCCATCCATAAGGGTCAACTGCACCACAGAAATGTTCCTCCTGCCTCACATCTGGGCGCCTCGGTCCTCAGTTGTCTGCAAGATGCAGCGCAGTCAGAAGTCAGCTTTGAGGATTGTGAATGGAAACGATCTGCGTGCCGGCCGTATGTACATTTTACTATAAAGTCACTGAAAATATTTCTTATGTTGCTGTTAAAAACAAAGTTTAGATCTTTTCAGGTGGGGTTCTGTGGAAAGGTTTTGATTAGTTAGTATCTTACCTGTTCAAGTCAGTTTCAGTTCAATTCAGTTTATCTATACTGTATATCCCCAAGTCACAACAACAGTCGTCTCAGGGCACTGAACACAAAAAACATTGGGCCTCATGCAAGAACATGTTCGTATTCTTCTCCTAAATTTCTCTTACTTTTGTTCGTACAAAGGG
>NW_013955135.1:4932-9835 GCF_001266775.1 Austrofundulus limnaeus
GCCTGAATTTTGCCTGAAACTCTCAGACTGAAGAAGTCTCTTGGAGGAGAGACGAAACGTTTCATTAGAGAAGAACCCGTCCAGAGGACCTACACAATTTTTCTTTTTTTTTTAAATCTGTATTGTTCCATACAAGTGTGTATTGAACCTAAAGCACTGTATTGAACGTTCGATACGGGTACATGTATTGTTGCACCCCTATATACAACAGGTTTTTGAGGAAAATATTGATCACATTGATAAAATATAGGTCACAGAGTCCTGTGTAGCAAATATGATTCAAATGGCGATAGTGTTTGAATAAACATTTTGCCTTATTTAGTGATCTTACTCACACACTTGTATTGAAGATTGTTTTGTGTTGCAGTGATACCAGAGACCCCTCATATCATTCAGATAAGTTTTGGAAACAGTTCTACGTTTGCCACTGTGCGCTGGAAAACCAATGAGCCTTCAGTGCATCTCAGACCCCAAATCAGGCTCCGTGCAAACAACAGCTCCTGGGTAAAACCATCTGTGAACATTAAATCCAACATTAGTCTTWATCAGGCTGTGACTAAACTCTCCTGATCCATTCAGGAACTGAGAGACAGATCAGAGCTCAATGAGGGACTAATGCAGTTGGACCACTTAAGACCCCTGACTGGATATGAACTTCAGATCAGAACATGCGAGTTACCATCAAGACTGACCCCAAAAACCACATCCAGCTCCATGTGGACTTCTAAACCTGTCTGCAGCAAATGGAGCCCGTCTGTGAGGAAGATGAGTCCTGGAAAAAGCAAGTGATAGAATGAAGATGGTCTTTGTGTAATAATGTCATAGTTTGTTTCTTCTTGACACTCATTGTGAACGTGTGGTCCATTTCATCAACAGGTCCGTCTCAGGAGCCCCATGTGTGGAGGATCTTAGCAGACAGGACCTCTGATGGGCTGAGAAATGTTACTGTTATATGGAAGGTACTTTTCTGCCTGGTAAACACTAGGGGTGTAAGAAAACATCAATACACTGAAATATTGCGATATTTCATTTCCCGATACTGTATCGATATTCTAAAGCTCTGTATCGATTTTTTTTAAGGTTTAAAATGTCAACTTTCCTGCCARCCGTTCATTTTTATGTTGTAGTTCAGCCTCTGACCACTAGTTGGCAGCAGTGAGCCAGMCATTTGGCTCCTCTATCTCTTTAGCGCCAGAGAGTAAGGGTAGTATTAGCATTGTAAGTAAATATTAGCTTTTCTTTTTCAGTAAGAGGTTTTTATTTAATAGAATTTTTGGACAAAAAAATCGCAATATATCGCCTTGCATATAGTATCCCAATATATCGGGATATATCGTATCGCCAAATTCTTGCCAATACACAGCCCTAGTAAACACACATTATAGTACAAAGGACTTCTGTGAGGTAGAGATTATCAAGAAACAGCTAAATACACAAAAAAGTCACACACTCCAGCTGTATGAGCTTTTCATCCCTTTGGCTTACTTAAAGGGATCCACGATTAGTTGTAACATTAGACTTTATTTAATAAACGTATATTTTAACTGTAAAATAAAGACTGTAAAAATACTGTAGGCTGTTTAGTTTTTATAATTTTTAAACTAAAAGTTTAAAACATATATTTTAACACGGACGAGCCACTTTATTTCCACACAAAGCATTCTGGGTAAATGATGACGTGGATAGGTCCTCGGTGCGAGGCTGCTAGCGAGCTATATCCACCCTGAAGGTTAATCTTGGACAATATCTGATGATCGACTCTTTTAAATGAAACCAGAGAGCGTTGACAGAGAGGAGAAGGTAGAAATGACTCAGCCTGGAACTGAAAATATGGATGGAGGACAACAGAGCTGCTTTCATCATCAAATAAAGTCTGTTACAACCAATCGTGGGTCCCTTAAGAACTGTAATGAAAATGCTCTTGTTTATCTGATTGTTAGCATTAAATGAGAAAAATGCCAAGACATTTGAGTTTAGATTAAATAACAATTCTATAATTCTTCAAAAGCAAAATTTAAACTTCTCGATATTTAAATTAGATGAAAAATGAAACCTGTCTTCTGGGTTAAAATAAGAAAATATTCCAAAATGTCCTAAACCTGCTGGTTTGTATAAACAGGTTCTTTCTTGCAGCCTCTGCCTCCAGACGATTACAGTGGTGAACTGCTGCAGTACAACATTCTTCTGGATGACGGTCATGAGGAGGTGTGTGCCGCTGCTTCCAGTCTGTGTGTGGTTCAGGTACCAGCAGGTGTTCAGGCACTGAGAGTCAGTGCAGTAACTTCATATGGGACGTCTCCTCCTGCTAATTTGGATCTCAGACATACAGGTCAGCTGATTTTACAATGTGATGCTCAAAACATGCTTTACATGTTAAAATACTGACACTTTCCTCGTTGTGTAGGTGTTTCAGTGCCTATCCTGCAAGAATTGACTCCTGTAGATAATGGCAGCTCTTTATTTGTAACATGGTCTTCAACATTTGGAGAAGAAGTGCTGCACTTTGTGATCCAGTGGGAGAATGAACCTGAGAGAAGGCTGCAGTGGATAATGCTGGGCAAAGACCAAAGAAATGCATCAATCTCAGGTATAAATATATTTTAATCTCATGAAATTGTGTTGGTCACACAAATTTTATTATTGCAAATCTGACACAAATAATAGTTTTACCCTATTGTGAATAAAATTTAAAATACATGGGTTTGACAGCTTGCATGAAAAGCCAAACGTTTTACCTTAGCTTATAAATGAGTCAAAATACAAACAGGTGTTTGTTTTTCAACCTGTGAAGAACTGTAACCTTTACAGTTTACAGAAATGACCAATTCAGCAGAGCACAAATCTCCTCCTTCACATATTTTCCTCACCGTTTTACAACTCATTGAACATCGAAGTCCAGTGGTGGGCTGCACTAATCCAAAAATTAGCTCCGCAGTTTCTAAAGCACTCATAAAAATAGTTAGGTCCACAGCTTCGAAAGCACTTATGCCATAGAAAAACTAGCGGAAGCTAAATTTAAAGCGCAAGTTCAATTTGACACTTATTGGCTGGCAACAATTCATGTACAATATATGCACAACACTGCCAACTACTGGTTTATGAACCCTTTTACAGCTTAATTCCACAACTGTCGATTGCTGGGGATGTGATTTCCTGAAACAGAACTTCGGCTCCTGGTGTAAAAAATAAAAAAATGATGAGGATTGCTAGTTCAGCTGATTCTTTGTCTTTTTCTTTTGTTTGTTGTAGATTTTTCATTAAAGAAGCATCAATAAAGTAATTTTAAAACAGTTTATTGGAAAACTGAAGCGATGCATTCTGGGTACATGACAGATTTGATTTGTGACGGGAAACGAAAGCACAGAGAACAGGAAACTATCTTCACTTCAAAATAAGAGCTTGGATTTTAAAGTTTTCAATGTAGTTGCTCCAGTTGACCACTAGATGTCAGTCTTTACCAGCATAACATCTTTAAATCATTTCTGTGTCTCTAACCCCGTTGGCCGATTGCTTTTGAGCTCCAGCTTTTAAACTTTATTTTTTTAAAAAAGGAGCTCTGATCGTAAAGTAAAATAAATCAATACATACAAAATTTTAGTATGGATTACAAACGTTAACTATTTTTGCTGTTGCCTTCCTGCTACGTAAGCAGACACAAAGCATTGTGGGAAATCAGAACCGTGACCCAAAGCAACAGTCAGCAGGATGTATACCTTCACAATAAGTGTTTATCTGGGAGGGGTGCTGTTGGATAGATCACATGTGTTGTGATTCATTGACAGTCATACCTTCTGCTGTTCAACATAATGATGACTGGTAGATAATTAGTTATTAGCAGTACTGCATTTTAATTTTAGAAATTGCAATTCTGCTTATGAATTATACAAATTAGTAAGACCGCTAAAGGGCAAATGAAATATTTCGGTTTGCAATTAGCAGATTTGCGCTTTAGTGGGCTGGTGCCCACCACTGCCGATGTCATTCAATTAGTTCAAACTCCGTTATGTTAATTCTGATGACCACACAGAAACAGCCTGTCCCTAATATTTAGAAGCAACTGAGGACAGTTTGAAATCATTGAAGCACCTGTTTGATATAAATCTTCACTTAGCAACAAGTCTGCAGGTTTAAAATGTGTGAGACCGTGTTTTTCTTTACCAGCATGGATGGAGGAGATGGTCCAGGACTGATAAAACTGAGAGTCAGAGGTAGAGGGTCCTGAGGAAAAGGGGTCCAGCTCAAGTTTTAGAAGCAATTCAGGCAACTGTTATTGTAATTTTGTTCAGTTCTGTGTCTTGTCTTTGTCTCCCTCTTGTGTTTACTGTCTGTGTTCTCCCTTTCATACTACTTGTTTAACCTGTCTTTTGTCACCACTTCCTCATCCGGTCATTGTGCGATATGCCTGGTGCATTCTCATTTTGTTTATATTTAGTTGTTTAGTTTTTGCGGCCATATCGGCCTTTTTTCTTTAATTAAAACCTTTTTACTTTGGTTTCTCATGTCTGCCTACTAGTGATGAACAAATGAAGCTTTTATGAAGCGCTGAACCAGTTGGGCCAAATGTGTCAAAAATAGGTTCATTTGTTGAATCTTCAGTTACAGTGACCTCTGATGGCAATTTGTAATTCTGCTGTCAAATTATGCTTTATGCTTTTGGTGGCACACACCCATGAATTTTAGTGTTAAAGGGATCCCTGATTAGTTGTAACAACACTTTATTTCATAAATATATATTTTAACTGTAAAATAAAGACTGTAAAAATACTGTAGGATGTTTAGTTTTTATAATTTTTAAAGTAAACGTTTAAAAATATATTACACGGACAGAGCCATTTTATTTACACACAAAGCATTCTGGGTAAATGATGATGTGGATAGGTCCTCAGCACGAGGCTGCTAGCAA
>NW_013955135.1:10835-12804 GCF_001266775.1 Austrofundulus limnaeus
CTAGCGTGGTGTACCTAATAAAGTGGCCGGTGAGTGTATATCTGGATTCCAATCACTAGATTCTACAGATTGGCTTGGTGTCTCATGGTGTTCTACAAAACAGTGTATGTGGCTTTTTATTTCCTGGCTAACTGACCAATTTGATGGATGGCCATACTATCAACACTCGGGACATTTTTCGTTGAGCGAGCTGGACTCTGTCTGCAAGCGGTTCTATTGAGGGTCGCAGGCTGGCTGTGGTCCCTGGACTTTGCTGGCCAGATGGGATTGATCTTGAAGAAGCTGATAGTACGGCTGGGCGGGATTGCCCACATAATTTGCCTGATTGGATTCACCATCTTGAGATGCACCAGCAGAAATTGAAGAAGATGGAAATTTGTCATCGTCTGCCTGTCTCTTTCTGTTCCCAAAACAACTGATTACAGATTCGGCTCTTCCCTACATGGCCTTGAGCTGTTGACTAAATTCTTCCTGGCTGGATCACGTAGACAAGGCTCTGCCCCACACCTTCCCCCCTCCTCTCTCACCCGTCTGATCTGGTTCCTGGAGTAGACTGAGGGCCACACAGAATGAACAGTTTCCATCAATATTCTGAACTATGGCTTATTTAGGGGACTGGATCCTTCGGGCACCCTAAACTCACTTACACCTCTGGCTAATAAATCTGCTCTATGCAGAGTTTTTTTTTTCCATAAACACCATAGTATGTCACAGTGTTGATATAATATGATGTTTTTGTTGTTTTTCCTAAACCTCCTTTGTGTGGTTTTTGGTTTTTCTGTTGTTTCTTTTCAATGTGGGATGCACATATACAAACTGCTTTGGATGTAAAAACCTTCAAATTAATGCTGAAGATCTGCAGTTAAAGCACATCTTGTTCCTTTCAAATCCATCCTGGTGGTCTTCACAGCCAAAAAGATAATTGTGTCGATGTCCCTATATTTATGGACCTATCTGTAGGTAATACATTTACCAAACTCAAGATGGATAAAAACTTCCAAAAATGAAAAAATAAAAAAATGACAACAATAAAGTCATAATTTTAACTGGAACATAAAACACTTTAAAAACAGTTGTGCATAAACTTGTTTTAAAGACTTTTATATAACTTGTAATTATTTGCTGTTAATAGCTAAATAAAAAGNGTTTACTGTTTAGTCCTGATTGTTTACTGTTTAGTCCTGATTGTTTACTGTTTAGTCCTGATTGTTTACTGTTTAGTCCTGATTGTTCACTGTTTAGTCCTGATTGTTCACTGTTTAGTCCTGATTGATTACTGTTTAGTCCTGATTGTTCAGTTTAGTCCTGATTGTTTAGTGTTTAGTCCTGATTGTTTACTGTTTAGTCCTGATTGTTTACTGTTTAGTCCTGATTGTTTACTGTTTAGTCCTGATTGTTCACTGTTTAGTCCTGATTGTTTACTGTTTAGTCCTGATTGTTTACTGTTTAGTCCAGATTGTTTACTGTTTAGTCCTGATTGTTTACTGTTTAGTCCTGATTGTTTACTGTTTAGTCCTGAGTGTTAATTGTTGTGAATATACTACCCATGTCTTGCCCAACAAAAACTGAGATGGACTAAAATCCAACCAGAGAAAACACAATATTTACTGTGTTTGACAACAAATCCTAATATTAATAAAAATAGTTACATTTATAGACTTTGACACAAGCAAGCCCTAATATAAACAAATGTTTAGTGTTCCTGATAAATAAATTTTAGTGTTTAGTGTACTTAACAAGTTTTCTTAATGTGGTAAACTTTATTTATCCAGTCAAATCCCATTTAGATCATAGATCTCATTTCCCAGTGAGGCCTGGTGCTGAATAAAAATAAATAAATGTAACAAATACATGCATGTAACTGTTGGCCTGGGGGAGGGGTCTTTTTAAAAGAATACATCGACAGCTGTAGAGAAATAAGATGTTGGGGTCTCACTGTTTGTATGAAACTTGAAATTATATATAATTT
>NW_013955135.1:13804-14293 GCF_001266775.1 Austrofundulus limnaeus
ATTTATAGTAGTATAAATAATGTTTTAAAGTAAAATGATTTTTGGAAATGCATCTCGTTGAAATAAATCTTCAACCAGTTATAAAAAAGTCAACATTTAAATTTGTCCATCTGGAGGTTAAAGTGACAACACACTTTAGGTTACAATTCAACAGTGCCCTCTTGTGGTGAGCAAGTATATTGCTTCTGTTTTGCTTCAATCACAGCATATTTTCTAAGTACTAACAACCTGTATCTTATTCCTAATTCAAACTGTAAAACCATTTCTTTTTTTTCCTGATGTTTTCAGGTTTGAGTGCAGGAGTGATGTATTACGTCTCTCTTTATGCTGTGACCACCAGAGGCATCAGTGACCCATCATCCAAGCTGATCTACTCCAAAGAAGAGAGTAAGATGGATAAACTACTCCCCCTGAACACATCGCTCTCATCCACATCTTCACTGTTTACACATAAAGTACTATACTACACATTTATGTAGAGGTAACCCT
>NW_013955136.1:0-945 GCF_001266775.1 Austrofundulus limnaeus
GTAATAAAGTTTTTGTGTACATAATAAAGTTTGTGTGTGTAATAAAGTTTTTGTGTACATAATAAAGTTTGTGTGTGTAATAAAGTTTGTGTGTGTAATAAAGTTTTTGTGTACATAATAAAGTTTGTGTGTGTAATAAAGTTTGTGTGTGTAATAAAGTTTGTTTGTGCATAATAAAGTTTTTGTGTGTAATAAAGTTTGTGTGTGTAATAAAGTTTTTGTGTACATCATAAAGTTTGTATGTGTAATACAGTTTGTGTGTAATAAAGTTTGTGTTTGTAATAAAGTTTGTGTGTGTGTAATAAAGTTTTTGTGTACATAATAAAGTTTGTGTGTGTAATAAAGTTTGTGTGTGTGTGTTAAAGTTTTTGTGTACATAATAAAGTTTGTGTGTGTAATAAAGTTTGTGTTTGTAATAAAGTTTGTGTGTGTGTGTTAAAGTTTTTGTGTACATAATAAAATTTGTGTGTGTAATGCAGTTTGTGTGTGTGTGTTAAAGTTTTTGTGTACATAATAAAGTTTGTGTGTGTAATAAAGTTTGTGTGTGTGTGTTAAAGTTTTTGTGTACATAATAAAATTTGTGTGTGTAATGCAGTTTGTGTGTGTGTGTAAAACATGATATGTAACCCGTAAAAAACATTTTGCGTGTAACTTCGGGTATTTGTGTGTATTCAAATGTACACACAAATATTAATAAGTTATAATTACAAAATAAAAGTACACATGCACAAATATAAATTCCCCAAACATTAAAATTTCACACACAAATTTTTTTACCTTCAACCTCACAAATCTGATAATTATACACACAAACTAGCTCCTACGCATACAAGTCATTAAATACACATTACAGTATTATACAAAGTAAAGGACTTATTTAATGATAAAGCACTTTCATGGTGTATAAAACAATAAAAGTCCCACACTTGATCAACTGTATTAATG
>NW_013955136.1:1726-2020 GCF_001266775.1 Austrofundulus limnaeus
TACGAATGGTTCTTGCATGAGGCCCATTGTTCCATCAGTTGAGTTATTGAAGTTCTATTATTTAGTTGATTATAATATTTTGTCTCTTATGTATCAGGCTCATAAAAACACATTACCTTCAAACATCCAATTACACTTTACTAAAACAGAAAGTTGTTATAATATCAAAGGGATAGAAATGTTTGTTAAACATAAAGTTTAGAACATGTTTGAAGGAATAAAGTACTTCAGTCCAGGGTACAGGTGCTGGTCATAAAATTAGAATAACATGAAAAAGTAGATTTATTTCAGTAA
>NW_013955136.1:4247-5279 GCF_001266775.1 Austrofundulus limnaeus
ATATAAGATTTTGTCTTCTGCTGCCTTTCATTTGATTTTTATTTTAATCATATTGAATTTATGTTGTTTTTAATGAAATGAATAAAATAATCTCATGATATATGAATTTAGAGTTTTAAAAATTATGAAACATCCAGCAGCATGACTGTGAAGTATATATTCTTCTTTTTCTGAATTTGTAGAACGCTCAGAGTGCGCAAACATTTTCCAGAAGATGTGTTCAGGTAAAAGTCAGATTAAGAGAGGACACAAGAAACAAATATTTCAAACATGTCAGCTTTTTTTTAGTATTACAAAACGATACATTTACATTTTTATTACTATTATTGCTAGAGGTGCACCAATCATTTGGCAAAGGTTTCCTTTTACAACAATCATATCTACATCTGCAAAATTCAGAAAACCATCATTGTCTCCTTTTATTGAAGTCAGAGAGCTGACTGACATCTGCGTGAGCCTGGTTAACAATAGTTACAGGCTGTGGTGCAGCGTGAGGGCAGGGCGGTCAACATGGGACCAGAAAGTCACAGGTTCGACTCCCGACCATGCCCACATGTTGTGGTGTCCTTGAGCAAGACATCCCCCCAACTGCTTCTCAGAGAAGTAAATAGCTGCCTGCTGATTGACACAGGTGTTTCTCATGCATAATGGGTCAAATACAAAGCATGTTATAATAAACTGACAGTTCATGTGTTGTTACAGCACTATCTACTGGATCTTTACTGTTACTGCAGGACGACTTCGCACTGTACTTCAGTATTTCAGTGTAGTCATGGTTTCTCTACGTGGTTATTGAGGTACATTTCTATTGTTTCTTTCCATTTTTCATAACCGACACAAACACACACACACATTGATATTTTAATTGACTTTATGACAACTGACAGTGTCTTTTCTAAAACAAGTAATCTGTATTGATCTAAATTAGAATTGGCAGGTKAGGGCTTTAAAAGATAGGTGAACAGCCAGAAAACTTCAGCCAGTGTACCCCAATTACTACATTTAGTAAATAATGACTGGGAAGTTTTACTT
>NW_013955136.1:8276-9581 GCF_001266775.1 Austrofundulus limnaeus
GACCAACTTGCCTCCCGGGACGAACCCGGGAGTTTGGATGAACTAATTAATCTTGCTGTCAAGATCGATAACAGACTGAGAGAGAAAGAGACTCCATCTCCCACAATCCTCCACCTCTCCACTTCCTTCCTGCCTCCGCTGTCTCAACCAATCACCACTCACCACCCCCTGAACCGGAACCAATGCAGATAGGACGAACACAATTAACTCCAGAGGAAAGACAACGCCACATCGCCGCAAAAGCATGTATTTACTGTGGAAACAAAGGACATTTTGTCGCAACCTGTCCCGTTCAGGGAAACGGCCCGACCCGTCACCAAATTAGGGGGCTTTGACGGGTTCTAATGGTTTTTCCCCTGCGTCCTTGCTATCCTGACCGGCAGCTATCATCCACAATCAAACTAAACTCCCTATTTCAGCCCTCATAGACTCTGGAGCAGAACAGAGCTTAATTTCAAACTCTCTRGTAGAACAACTCCAACTGTCTTCAGAACCTCTCGACCCCCCGCACTGTGACTGGAATTACTGGACAAGTTATTTCACAAATCAAAGCACAAATCCCAGACCTTCATATCATCATCTCCGGCAACCATCATGAAATCGGTGAGTTTTTCATTTTTGATTCCCCCTGTCCTCAGTTAGTTTTTGGTTTCCCTTGGTTGGTAAAACACAATCCTGTATTTAACTGGCCAGAAAGACGCATTGAAAGCTGGAGTAAATTCTGCCTCCAAAACTGCTTGCATAGTGCTGTCACTGGTCCAGTTAATAATAAGAACAAGGAAATAAAAGAACTTGTCTGGGGTCCCTGAGGTGTACCATGATCTAACTCCCGTGTTTAGCAAACAGAGAGCCGTTTCTCTCCACCCTCATCGACCATACGATTGTGCAGTCGAGCTTCTCCCTGGCGCTCCGCTCCCCTCAAGTCGACTGTACAATCTGTCAGGGCCAGAAAAAGACTCCATGAAGGAGTATATTGAAGACTCTCTAACCTCCGGTATCATCCGCCCTTCCACTTCTCCACTCGGGGCAGGATTTTTTTTTTTGGTAGAGAAAAAAGACAAAACACTCAGACCATGCATCGACTATCGTTGTTTAAACCTCATAACAGTTAAGAATAAATATTCTCTCCCTTTGATTGACTCTGTTCACGAACGACTCCATTCTGCCACCATCTTCTCAAAACTGGACCTAAGAAACGCCTACCACCTTGTTAGGATTAAGAAGGGGATGAGTGGAAGACGGCTTTCAAAACTCCTTTAGGGCATTTTGAATATCTGGTGATGCCTTTTGGGCTCACCAATGCCC
>NW_013955136.1:10352-12228 GCF_001266775.1 Austrofundulus limnaeus
ACCTACAAGACGCCAAAAGATTGAACCCCAGGCAAGCCCGGTGGTCATTATTTTTCGCACGATTTAACTTTACCATTTCATATATCCCAGGTTCCAGAAATGTAAAACCTGATGCCCTCTCCAGACAATACTCCTCATCCGATCAACCTCAAGTCAACTCCAACATCCTGCTCTGCATCCACCTCTTGTTTCGTGGGGGCCCTCGTTTGGAGCATTGAAAAAGATCTCGCTGAGGCTCTCAAAAATGAACCTGACCCAGGAACCGGTCCACCAGGGAAGAGGTTTGTGCCCAAGTCCATGGTGAGTAGAGTATTAGAATGGATCCACACTCACCATTTCACCTGTCACCCTGGCATCTCTCGCATGATCTCGTTTTCTAAGAGACATTTCTGGTGGCCCAACATGAACCCCGACATCAAGGAGTACGTCTCTGCCTGCCCCACCTGCGCCCGCAATAAGACCCTCTACCAACAACCGTCCRGACTCCTTCAACCCCTACCGACTCCTGGGCGGCCCTGGTCTCATATCTCATTGGACTTCGTAACTGGCCTACCTCCTTCGGAAGGTAAAACTGTCATCCTAACCCTCATAGACCGTTTTTCCAAAGCCGCACACTTTATCCCTCTTGACAAACTACCCTCCGCATTCGAAACCRCCCAACTCCTGGTACATCATGTCATCCGGCTCCATGGTATCCCCATAGACATTGTGTCCGACCGCGGACCCCAGTTCATCTCCAGAGTTTGGAAGGCCTTCTGCAATGCCCTCTGTGCCAAGGTTAGTCTCTCCTTAGGTTACCATCCACAATCCAACGGCCAATCGGAGAGATGTAACCAGGAGCTGGAGGTAGCCCTCAGGTGTGTAATCAGTGACAATCCTTCCTCTTGGAGCAAACATATTTCTTGGGTGGAGTACGCACACAACTCCCACACATACTCTGCCACTGGTTTCTCCCCCTTCGAGGCCTCTCTTGGTTATAACCCTCCTCTGTTTCCCAGCCAAGAGTCTGAAATCCTCGTACCCTCTGTCCAACACCAYCTACGCCGTTGTCGACGCATCTGGACCCATACTAAGAAAGCACTCCTCCGTACCGCCCAACAAAACAAAAGATTTGCCGACCGTCACCGCACCCCTGCTCCCACTTAAAAATCGGACAAAAGGTATGGCTTTCCACTCACGACATCCATTTAAAAGATACACCTAGAAAACTTGCTCCTCATTTTATTGGTCCATTCCCCATTGAAAGGATCATTAACCTCTCTGCCGTCCGTCTCACACTACCCTCTGCCATGAAGATCCATCCAATATTCCATGTATCTCAGATCAAACTGGTTTCAGAAAGCCCTCTGTGTCCCCCCACCACCACCCCTCCACCTGCCCGGATCATCGACAACCACACTGCCTACACTGTTAGGCGCATCCTGGACGTTCATCACCGTGGCCGTGGATTCAAATACCTGGTGGATTGGGAGGGTTACGGACCTGAGGAGCGTTCCTGGATCCCCAGGTCATTCATCCTGGACAACACATTAATAACGACTTTTTACAGAGACCACCCAGAAAAACGCCMCAAATCGCCTGGAGGCGATGTTTGAGGAGGGGGTACTGAGGCATTCAGTGTTTTACCTGTCCTGTTCCTGATTGGCTGCCACACCCAAGTGGCTGCAGCTGCTGAAGATCTGGCTCATTACTCCTGGCTATTTAAAGTGGATCAGAAGATCAAGTCCTCACTGATCAAATTTAGAAATTTGTAATGGTATTGTTCATGCAGCAAAAACAATCATTCCTAGAAGTAAAGGGGTAAAAAAGAAGAAGATACTGTAGTTCCTTGGTGGACACTAGAGTGTTCAATGGCAATTAAAAAAAGAAACAAGGC
>NW_013955136.1:13228-14934 GCF_001266775.1 Austrofundulus limnaeus
GGGTGAAGTGTCTTGCCCAAGGACACAACAACTGAGATGGCTGGACGGGGGATCGAACCAGTAACCTTCTGGTTCCAGGACGACTCCCTAACCACTCCGCCACAGCCGCTATTAACCTTGCATGGAGGCCTAGAACTCTTCATTTTTAAACATTTTTGGGTGATTTTTGCATCAGAGCTTGGACAAAGGTAAATGATTTACAAATCAGATAATTAAACAACATCATTATTATTTTAAAAAGTTGTGTATCTAAAACATACACTTCAATGGTCTCCACGCCTGCTGCAGMTTCACCCATGGTCTTGAAGGAGATTTTGTAAATGATTAACTGAATGAAGCAGTTTTGTATTTGATACTTTCTGATCATTGCAGCCATAAGTTTAAACAGAACGAGAGTTTTGTGTCTTATCAGTGTGTTGTTGCTATAACATAAACAAAAGTTGGTTGCTTTCTGACGTAAAAGCTAACACCTCCCAGGATGGACCCAGGAAGAGCCTGAAGAGGTCTGTAAAGCTGCATTATGTAATAAAATCAGGCTTCACAGCCTAGTGGGACTGGTGCTTTTTCCAMAGATTTGGTGACCATCGACCGTGATGGATGATCCTGGAGAAGCAGAGAAAACTGGATTTTATTTCTGGCTGATAAAGAACCTGAAGATTTTGAATCATCAGCTCCTGAAAACAAGGACAGCTGAGCTCTGAGATGTCTCCTTTCTTTTCCAAAGAGGATTTGTCCTCTCTTGTCCTGGACTCAAACAATTTGAAACAATATCCTGCACTTGACTGGGTCAAATTATGAAAAGTCAAAAAAGGGGGAAATTGACAAACGGTGTATTGATTGCAATTTGCAACCATTAGATAATGCTTTTCTGTCTCTCTGACTCCTATGAAGGAGAGAGGCAGAGATTCAGCRTCAGCTGTCAATCATAATGTGCAGCAGCACGTGTCCACCGTTAAAAAATAAATATATAAACACAGCGCAAGAAAATAAATTGGATTTCTGCAGAATGTAATGGAAACTGTGTTAAAGAAATGAAAATGCAGCAAAACAAAGAGTGAGAAAAAGGTGAGGTCAGTGAAAAGTGACTCAAAAATAAATTTACCAAATCATTTTTCCAGTTTTTCCTGAAAAGGAACACAATGTGAAACAACACAATGTGAAACAACACAATGTGAAACAACACAATGTGAAACAACACTGTGAAACAACACAATGTGAAACAACACTATGTGAAACAACACTGTGAAACAACACAATGTGAAACAACACTGTGAAACAACACAATGTGAAACAACACAATGTGAAACAACACAATGTGAAACAACACAATGTGAAACAACACTGTGAAACAACACAATGTGAAACAACACAATGTGAAACAACACAATGTGAAACAACACAATGTGAAACAACACTGTGAAACAACACAATGTGAAACAACACAATGTGAAACAACACAATGTGAAACAACACAATGTGAAACAACACTGTGAAACAACACAATGTGAAACAACACAATGTGAAACAACACAATGTGAAACAACACAATGTGAAACAACACTGTGAAACAACACAATGTGAAACAACACAATGTGAAACAACACAATGTGAAACAACACAATGTGAAACAACACTGTGAAACAACACAATGTGAAACAACACAATGTGAAACAACACAATGTGAAACAACACAATGTGAAACAACA
>NW_013955136.1:15813-16818 GCF_001266775.1 Austrofundulus limnaeus
GATTAATAAAATGAAAATTTGTCCCGTTGGTTTGGATGTTTGATGATGAACGAGCTCAGCTGTTCCAGTGTGGGTTTCTCTGTGTGTTGTGTATTGTGCACTGTATGTTGTGTGTTGTGAGGTGTGTGTGTAGCAGATGGACGGGGTGTGATTCTGCCTTCAGGGAGTCCAAACGAGCAGCAGCGACTGAAACTGACTTCCCTCAAACGATGAAACGGAGCTGAATCTGTGCTGACACAACATGTAAACAACACAACATGTAAACAACATAACATGTAACAACACAACATGTAACAACACAACATGTAAACAACACAACACGTAAACAACACAACATGTAAACAACACAATAAATAGATAACACAACATGTAAACAACCCAACATATAAACAATACAACATGTAAACAACACAACATGTAAACAACACAACAACAACATGTAAACAACACAATATAATATAATAACGTTCTGTGAGTGGTTAAAGTGTTTAAGTCGTGCTGGTTCTGCTGAGGTCCGGGCTGCAGGTCCAAACAGAACCGACTGTTGGTTTGATGGCTCCATGTTCTGCTGCTGAACGTCAGAACTTCCTGTTCCTGCGTAACGAGCTTCATTAGGTTTCATTAATGTTGGAGGATTTATTCAGTCTGAGTGAAACCTGGCGTCTGGCCCACTGATGATGATGATGATGATGATGATGATGATGATGATGATGATGAAGGTATAGGTGATTATGTGTTCACGTGACGAAGGTTGGAGCCTCCTCATCACTCCTCACAGCGGATCAGATCTGCTTTGTTCTTCCTGAAGTCGAACGACTCGTTAATTTATTTACTAAACAAACTTTCGGGTTTTAGTTTGTTTGTTTTTTTTTTGTCAGAAAAAAAAGGAGGAAACAGAAACTCAGAGACTGTTCCTCCAGAGAACATCGACCTATTTTTAGAAAACACACATCCATGAACAAGATGGTACACTCACTGGAAACACACACACACACACACACACAC
>NW_013955136.1:20203-20413 GCF_001266775.1 Austrofundulus limnaeus
TGGACAGATGTCCTGGTCCCCATGTTGGACACATGTCCTGGTCCCCATGTTGGACAGATATCCTGGTCCCCATGTTGGACATGCCCTAGTCCCCATGTTGGACACATGTCCTGGTTCCCATGTTGGACCAATGTCCTGGTTCCCATGTTGGACATGCCCTGGTCCCCATGTTGGACACATGTCCTGGTCCCCATGTTGGACAGATATCCT
>NW_013955136.1:21693-21950 GCF_001266775.1 Austrofundulus limnaeus
GTCCCCATGTTGGACACATGTCCTGGTCCCCATGTTGGACACATGTCCTGGTCCCCATGTTGGACACATGTCCTGGTCCTCATGTTGGACATGCCCTGGTCCCCATGTTGGACACATGTCCTGGTCCCCATGTTGGACAGATATCCTAGTCCCCATGTTTGACACATGTCCTGGTCCCCATGTTGGACAGATGTCCTGGTCCCCATGTTGGACAGATGTCCTGGTCCCCATGTTGGACAGATGTCCTGGTCCCCATG
>NW_013955136.1:22950-23454 GCF_001266775.1 Austrofundulus limnaeus
ACACACACACACACACACACACACACACACACACACACACACACACACACACACACACACTTTTTCTGTCTTCTGTGTCCCAGTTTTTACATTTTTATTCCCTCTGACCTGGATTCATGTTTTCCTGGTTTCTGTCTCAGATTGTCTCCTTCGGTGCGTCTCACCTGTCCTGCTGACCCACCTGCCTCCTCTTCCTCCTCTTCCTCATCATCTCTGCTGTTTGAATAATAATTTCTGATTCTCAGCTCCACCTGCAGCTTCAGGAAAACAAACATCAAATACATCAAAACCTGCAGCTGAAGCTCAACATTGTATGACATCAAATAAATTTGTTATTAACTGGTTATAAGCTGTTTAAGGGTTGTTATTAACTGGTTATAAGCTGTTTAAGGGTTGTTATTAACTGGTTATAAGAGGTTTGAGGGTTGTTATTAACTGGTTATAAGAGGTTTGAGGGTTGTTATTAACTGGTTATAAGCTGTTTTTGGGTTGATTATTGGCTGG
>NW_013955136.1:24454-26281 GCF_001266775.1 Austrofundulus limnaeus
TTGGTCTCAGGTGTTGTTCTCAGGTGTTGGTCTCAGGTGTTGTTCTCAGGTGTTGGTCTCAGGTGTTGTTCTCAGGTGTTGGTCTCAGGTGTTGTTCTCAGGTGAGACGAGTTTTTAGAAAATCAGAAACAAATCAAACCTGCAACACATCAGAGCAGTTTGAGTTGAACTGAAGCAGAACCTGGTCCAGATTCTGTAAGATTACTATCCCACTGATTCAGACTTTACCTCTTTCCCTCATGGCTCCTCCCCCTCCTCAGGTGTGGTGCAGGTTGGTGACAGCAGCCTATAACTACTTCCACGTGACCAACTTCTTCTGGATGTTTGGTGAAGGATGTTACCTGCACACTGCCGTCGTCCTCACCTATTCCACAGACAAACTCAGGAAGTGGATGTTCGTTTGCATCGGCTGGGGTCAGTATACCTGTCCACATGTCTGTCCTCTTAGCTCACCTGTCTGTCCTCTCAGCTCACCTGTCTGTCCTCTCAGCTCACCTGTCTGTCCTCTCAGCTCACCTGTCTGTCCTCTCGGCTCACCTGTCTGTCCCCTCAGCTCACCTGTCTGTCCTTTCGGCTCACCTGTCTGTCCTCTCGGCTCACCTGTCTGTCCTCTCGGCTCACCTGTCTGTCTGCTTCCAGGTATCCCATTCCCGATAATCGTGGCGTGGGCTTTTGGGAAGCTTTACTACGACAACGAAAAGTGAGTCACAAGAAGTGTTTTAATCACAGAACATAGTTTAAGATGTCTCTCAGGTGTATAAAATGTCTCTCATGTATATAAAATGTCTCATGTGTTTAAGATGTCTCTCGGGTGTTTAAGATGTCTCTCATGTGTTTAAGATGTCTCTCGGGTGTTTAAGATGTCTCTCATGTATATAAAATGTCTCTCATGTGTTTAAGATGTCTCTCGGGTGTTTAAGATGTCTCTCATGTGTTTAAGATGTCTCTCATGTGTTTAAGATGTCTCTCATGTGTTTAAAATGTCTCTCATGTGTTTAAGATGTCTCTCATGTGTTTAAGATGTCTCTCATGTGTTTAAAATGTCTCTTAGGTGTTTAAAATGTCTCTTAGGTGTTTAAGATGTCTCTCAGGTGTTTAAAATGTCTCTTAGGTGTTTAAGATATCTCTCAGGTGTTTAAGATATCTCTCAGGTGTTTAAGATGTCTCATAGGTGTTTAAGATGTCTCTCGGGTGTTTAAAAAGTCTCTTGGGTGTTAAAGATGTCTCTTAGGTGTTTAAGATGTCTCTCAGGTGTTTAAAATGTCTCTTAGGTGTTTAAGATGTCTCTTAGTGTTTAAGATGTCTCTTAGGTGTTTAAGATGTCTCTCAGGTGTTTAAAATGTCTCTTGGGTGTTTAAGATGTCTCTTAGTGTTTAAGATGTCTCTTAGGTGTTTAAGATGTCTCTCAGGTGTTTATAATGTCTCTTGGGTGTTTAAGATGTCTCTTAGTGTTTAAGATGTCTCTTAGGTGTTTAAGATGTCTCTCAGGTGTTTAAAATGTCTCTTGGGTGTTTAAGATGTCTTTTAGGTGTTTAAGATGTCTCTTAGGTGTTTAAGATGTCTCTCAGGTGTTTAAAATGTCTCTTGGGTGTTTAAGATGTCTCTCATGTGTTTAAAATGTCTCTTAGGTGTTCAAGATGTCTCTCAGGTGTTTAAAATGTCTCTTGGGTGTTTAAGATGTCTCTTAGGTGTTTAAGATATCTCTCAGGTGTTTAAGATGTCTCCTAAGTGTTTAAGATGTCTCTCGGGTGTTTAAAATGTCTCTTGGGTGTTAAAGATGTCTCTTGGGTGTTAAAGATGTCTCTTAGGTGTTTAAGATGTCTCTCA
>NW_013955137.1:0-752 GCF_001266775.1 Austrofundulus limnaeus
GAATAGTAGTAGTAACAGTAGTAATATTAAGAGCAGTATAAAGGTGTGGTGTTTCAGACTGACCTCTGGCTCTCGGTCAGATTAAAGTCAACCAGCACTCTTGATGCCAGCTCACTTGTTGCAGGCAGGCAGAAGGCTGCAGACAGCTGCACCAGCTCCACTGCTCTGTCAGGACCAATGCTGCTCTGACACTCTGACAGGAAGCTGTTCAGCACAGCTTCACTGCAGGAAACACAAACAGAGCAGCAACATTATCACTTGCCTCTAACCTCTGTCAAACCAAAGAAGAAGTTAGATAATTCTAGTCAAAGCACTGTATGAACACCACTCAGACAGAGCTTGATGACTCTCAGCTACTACCACATACTGAAAACTGTGATGGCTGAGGTGGATTCACTGACAGTCATTCTGAGTGTGTTTGGAGAGAAACTTACGAAGGAACCAGGTTTTTCTCTTTGAAGATCAGCAGCATCTCCCTGTAGAGAGGAAGGAAGCGTTGTGTTTGTTTTAGTTTCCAGTCATTAGTCAGAGCAGGTGAACAACAGGCTGTTTGTGTGTCTCACCAGGCCTCCTCACACTGGTTGGCTCTCAGCAGCACAGTGCTGACGTGTGACAGGTAGGAGGACTTCCACTCTATGCCCTTCTCTGAAAACGTTTGTTTCACATCCAGAGCACAGGCAGCGAACGACTCCTGAACCTACACACACACACACACACACACACACACACACACACACACACACACACACACA
>NW_013955137.1:1374-3970 GCF_001266775.1 Austrofundulus limnaeus
CTCACCAGCTGAGTCAATTTAATATTTTTTCCAAAAGCTACACACAGATATCTGCCTTTTAGTCCAACATTATGCACAGTTTTTTATTTTTACCTTTGTATCTTTAGTATATTTCAGATTAAACCTGTTTTCCATCTTCTAACAGAGTAACAGTCAGGTGGGGAGGAGGACAGCTGTAATCTCTGTCTTCAGTCCATCTCAGACCTCTAGAGGTAACTCTGAACCACTGAAGGATCAGTCTGAACTTTTCTTCAGAGTCAGACTGATTCTTAGACTTAAGACTTTTGATAACTGACACTTACACTTAACTCTGAGAGTAGGAGCAAATCTAAGACATTTTCAGCTCTTAAGTCTAAAAATGCACTGTAAGAAGTTTGATAAATACGGACCCTGAGGTTTATCTGATGGAGGTCTTTGTGGACACACTGCAGTGGAACATGACATTCCAGAGCCCCCCTCATGTGACTCCTGTCCACACAGCAGTAAGTGGTCTTATCAGTCTGAGGAAGTCTGTGYATTATCAGACTAACGAGCTCCTCCCCCAGGATAGAGCTAATTATTCTGGYCTCAATAAACACAGTGGCTCTGATGGAAACAGGGTTAGGTTAGAAAACACTTTTTATCCTGCGTTTCAAAGGTTCTTCCACACGTTTTACTATAAAACACTACAGTCACCCATCAAATATATTGTTTTTTCAATTGGAAATATTAAAACTTCATGAGTTGGTTGATTACAGTTTTCTACAGCTTATGTTTAAGGCTCATAAAAACATGCTACCTTTGAATATACAGTTAAATGTTGTTAAAAGAGAAAGCTCTTATCATTTAAAGGGAAATTAGATATTTGTGAAGCACAGGTTTGGAACAGTTTGAGCGAACGGTTTACGTCGATACAGGAAGTGAAACTGTGGAACGATCTGGAGAGTGATGTTAGAAACACTGGATGATTGTTTGTTTAAAAGAATGATTAAACTTGGTTTATTGAACAAATATAAGTTAGAATAATGGGTATTTGTTAAGATTTGTGTCTGTGTTAATGTTTTATTTTAGTTTCTGTCTTATCTGTTTTCTTCCTCCTGTCTGCCTTTGCTCCAGCCCCGCCCACTCTCACCTGCTCCTCATGTGTCTCTCCCAGGTGTTTCCTGTTTGTGCTCGTTAGTCTCACCTTTATATTGTGTGCCTTGTCTTCACTTCCCTGTCTGATCATTGTGCTGTTCACTGCCTGTGTGTTTGTTGTCTTGTCTTGTCTAACTACACCAAGTGAGTTATTGAGCTGCCCTGTCAGCAATTTTTGTTTAATAAATTTTTATTTTTTCCTTTTTGAAGCTGCCTGCACCCTGGGTTCATTTTTGCCAATTCGTAACAATATTTATGTAAGTGTTTTTGTTGTTGTTGTTGTTTCTGTTTTGTTGTATTTTTGTAACCAGAAGATTAATGTTTTTTCTTCTTTTTTCTTTGTAAAAAGGGGCAGATATTATGAGATTTTTTTCTTCATTCTGCTGCCTTTCATTTTATTTTGTGATATAAGTTTGTATTTTTTGTAATGTAAACAGTTTTGTTTTAAATGAAAGGAATAAATCAAATCAAAGTTGTCTCATTCTTTCATTCCATCTTTCCACTTCAGGACTTTTGTAACTTTCCTCAGGTTTGATAACATCAGGCTTTGTAAACAATATTAATCCTGTCTTTTCTACAGTAAAACCTGGTGGTCAGTGTCTGAGGAACAGTGGTCCTCTAGTGGACACAGATGAGAACAACACACTTTGTGTAAGTGGAGTTTTTATTACACAAACAAAACAAGTACACATAAGTATTCTTTGTGGATTTTAAATGTATTTTCCAGGTCGTATTCAGTCAGACATTTTCTCTGCAGTCTGCAGTTGTGATAAAATGGTCCTGAAAGACACAAAGAACACACACACACACACACACACACACACACGGGTGAATGTGTAGATTCACAACAACAAAACTCCACACCACCACTGATTTTCTCTCTTTCATCAGTCACATCTGTCAACCTCACATCTGCTGACATCAGCAGACAGACTGACGTAGACTGGACTGACTGAGCAGTAATATGAGTGGTAGTATTAGTGGTAGTAGTAATAATATGAGTGGTAGTATTAGTGGTAGTAGTAATAATATGAGTGGTAGTATTAGTGGTAGTAGTAGTAATATGAGTGGTAGTATTAGTGGTAGTAGTAATAATATGAGTGGTAGTAATAGTGGTAGTAGTAGTAATATGAGTGGTAGTATTAGTGGTAGTAGTAGTAATATGAGTGGTAGTAATAGTGGTAATAGTAGTAATATGAGTGGTAGTAATAGTGGTAATAGTAGTAATATGAGTGGTAGTAATAGTGGTAATAGTAATAATATGAGTGGTAGTAATAGTAGTAATATGAGTGGTAGTAATAGTGGTAGTAGTAGTAATATGAGTGGTAGTAATAGTAGTAATAGTAATAATATGAGTGTTAGTATTAGTGGTAATAGTAGTAATATGAGTAGTAATAATCATGGTAATAGTAGTAATATGAGTGGTAGTAATAGTGGTAATAGTAATAATATGAGTGTTAGTATTAGTGGTAATAGTAAT
>NW_013955137.1:4970-9327 GCF_001266775.1 Austrofundulus limnaeus
ACACACACACACACACACACACACACACACACACACACACACACAGAAGCGTGCTCAGCGTGTGGACTAACAGCAGATCATTCTGCCTGGATTTATGCTGTTTAGAATTCACAAACAACTCTGATTACTTTTTTAAAAGTTGAGAGACGTTACGTTAGCTAGCAGCTGCGCTGCTGATCAGTGCTAACAGGCACGGAGCCGCTGACTCCCGGTCACATGCAGCGGGTCTCTGGTGGATCTTGCTGTATCAGAGTCATTATTGATAATGTAACCATGCTGTGGCTTCACCTGTCCCGTCTTCCTTGAAGAAAAAAAGTAGCTCAAAGCTGTCGCATCAGACAGTTTTCATGGTGCGTCACATCACACACATGCCTTGCTATCTTTGTGAGGACTACACACACAGACTCACTGCGCACAAGAACCTGCGGTGTTGGTTTTTCAAAGTAAAGTACATCTTARCTTTTCATTGATGTTTGAATAGGGTTTCAAAGTCTGATTACGGTTAGTATAAGAGTGCAAATATAGGATATAAATATATGATATGATTTATATTGTCTTAGCCTAATATAGGCCTATTATTAAAAAAAAGAAAAGAAAAAAACTTTATTTTGAAAGTGTGGCAGCTATGATTTTTGCTGTGGCGGTGCACCATGACCAATTACATGTAGGGGAAACCCTGCTAATTTACTACCTTGTAAGCACAATAATGATTAGTAAATGCATATTTTAACATATAATAATGTACTGTATTGCTGCATTATAAATATCCGCACATATTAAAGGTATCCCTATTGTACAGTGTAAAACTGTACACTATTTTAGATTGGGTTGGATTATTTGGTACGTTAACATGACATTTTTTTATTTTTTTGTGACATCAACATTGTTGGTAGTAGTTACATGTTTGAACAATAATTTCAAATAATGATTATCAACATTAAGTTTTATAAAAACTGATTTTTCACATTAAAGATTTGGCATTTATAAATGTTTGTCATTAATAAACAGTGTACTGTATTTCACTTAATGATAAGTCTCCCTTTGTCAGTTATGAATATTTATAATGCAGTAATGCAGTACAATATTAATATGTTAAAAGATGTTTCTTATAGTTATTGTGCTTACAACGTTGTAACCCAGTCTGAAATGTTTAATAAACCAACTTTAGATGTAATATGTACGTGAACAGGTTTGTCTCATTATTTGGTAAAAAAATGGACAGTTTTGTCTTTATCGTTCTTAATTGTTGCACAATAAACATTTAATGATTTATAAAGTGTAAACTTTACAGATGAATTAGTAACCTATCTATAAACTCTTTATAAGCCATTTATAAGGGGAGACTTATTGTAAAGTGGTACCAAAAAAATCTTGCACAGTAAATTCTCAGTCACTTCCCAGTTTTTCATACATTTTACTGATTGTTCAAATTTTCTTAAGAGAAGAAGAATTCTGTCAGCTCGATTCATTCTGGACTTTATTATTTGACTCATGAGCACCTCTAGTGTTTGAACATGGAACTGCACCCACCATCATCACCCCCAGGTAAAGGACAGATGAGTGACAGGACAGGGGCACTTCAGGGGGTCAATCAGATTTCAGCTAGGGCCAATGCCCCTGTGGCCCCGCCCCTAGAACTGCCCCTGAGAAGATGTGACATGTGTGATTTCTACCTGTGGTTTCTGAAACTCTTCTCAATATAAACGTGTGTGGACACCCAACAGTTCTACTGTAACATTAGATCCTACGAGTTCAGCAGAGACCTGAGGCTATCAGTAGTGACCAGACAACATGTGGAAGACTCCATGGTCCCATGCTGGTCAGCAGCAGGACTTAGTCAAGATTTACGGAGTTCTTCAACAGTTTGTCTCTGTGCCACTCCTGATGAAAACTGAAGGAAGATCTTAGCAGCAGTACTGACCTTAGGATTGTGTTTATCTCTGGCCATGAGACTGAGCAGCTCCTCCACCAAATCCGGATAAATATGACCAAATGTCTTCATGTCTGGAAGACACAAAAAGCAGCATTTGATGACTGCATTAACATGACTGTTTAGTTTTAAGGAAGGATCCAGTTTTACACCCACATTTGAAACAATATTTTTCTCCAAAGGGGCAAGAGAGGAAAGGTCAATTCAGGGGTAAGTAGGTATCTCTGCAGACAAAGTAAGCATTTCTCAAGGGAAACACATTATTGGACGAACAAAAGGGGGCATTTCTCAAGGGATACAGCCAATTGGATGATCACTGCTTAGGCATTTCTTCTTATCATTAGCTTACTTTTCTAGCATCGGACTTTCATTTCTTTATTTAGATTCACAAACTTGCTGTTGTTACTGAGGTCATCAGAAGACTTGGGAATAATACCGGCCAGCAGATTATGTTAGCCGCTGTTATTATATATTTATATGAAGATGCTGCAAGTGTTGGACTTGTCATCTTCATTCATTATTTCTGCTTCTCTCAACAAAGAACTTTGGATTACGTTTCAAAATAAGAGCGGACAGTTTTATTTATTTTTAAATTTTGAGACGTTTAGAAATAGGGTGAACTAAATGTTTGGTTTTAATGATACTTTGCGAAAACCAGTTTTGACTGCGAAAATTAATGTAGTAGTTCAAGTCAAAAGTGAAAGAAAAGAACCAACCTTTTCAAAAAACAGCGGATAATACAACTAGCCAATCAGTGTTTATGCTTGAGAAACGCCTACTTTGAGTCTGCAGAGAACCCTTTCTCACTGGTGCTGTTAGATATGAACAATACAACCTGTTGTCTTCTTCTCGCTAAAATACAAGAAATTCAACCAGGTAGTTAAAGAAAGGTTGGACAGAGCATGCACCACACTCAGAAGGAAATATATTTGATAATGGTCTGCATAAAAATAAAAAGGGATGCCATGTTTGCAAAACAAATACCACGCAGGGGCAGCTGGTATAAAGAACATGAAGAGGCTCAAGACAGGAACCTTGTGGTACCCCCATCAGGAGAGCTGCACAGGTGGAACTAAAACTCAACTCAGTCATCCAGGACATGTTCAGATTGGTTTTTATATCTTGATACTAGAAACCCTGAGGTGAAAGAGGGTGAACTTTTTATCCTGTGACTTAAGAAGCATATTTACAAAGACATGTCCTTTATGATCCGTAGCATGAAGCTAACCCCACCTTTCCATATCATGGGCAGCAGGTCCAGGCGGTTCTCTGTGTCCAGAGTCTGCAGCATGCCCATCATATTCTCAGGGTGGGGGTAAAACATCTGCAAACAGAGGATTGAATGGAAATCAGGAACCAACCACTGCTCACTGAAAACATCTCAGAAGATGAAATGCTTTCATCTTTTTAAAAGGAAACATGTATGATGTGTGCCTAAACATTAAAACGCCTGTAGTAGGAGCTGAACAAGGACATTAAGATGATTAAAGTAGTGTTTATCTTTTAACTACAGACAGTTTAACATCACCTGACACTTTGACTCAGTCCCTTTATGTTCTCAGATGTGCAGCAGTTGGTGCTGACCTCTGATCACATGGTAAACGGGTCATTCTACAGTGTTGTTAGTGAACAGAAGGTGGGTGCAGAGGATGTACTGACCGAGGGGACCAGCTTTTTGTACCACTTCAGCACCACATCAATGTTCTCCATCTGGCACAGCAGGCGTAAGAAGCAATTGCTTGGAGGGAACCAGGAAAGCTTTGGTTACAAAATAAAACACATACAGAGTCGTTTACAGACACAGAGCACCAGATGTAACTTACTAGTAATATGCTTGTTTGTTGGCAGCTCCCAGCAGCCTCCAGTTCTCTCCAACTTCCAACAGAGAATGAACTTTATAACCCAACTCCAAATCGTTATTGATCAAACACTTCGAGCAAGAAGAAACAAGGCGGGTTAGTATGTTGATTTACACACAGGCTGATGGAGCTACGTTAATTCAGACAAGACTGATGAGCTCACAATAATTCAGTTAAAACTGAAGTGAACTGCTGCCAGCAACCTGTTTGTGTGTTCATTCACTGCCTGACAAAAAAGTCAACACCTACAAAAAGGTCACACTCTAAAATTTTATTGGACCACCTTAACTTTGATTAAGGCACAAATCATAGACCTGACCACCTGTAGAGACCCCACATCATAGACCTGACCATCTGTAGACCCCACATCATAGACCTGACCACCTGTAGACCCCACATCATAGACCTGACCACCTGTAGAGACCCCACATCATAGACCTGACCATCTGTAGACCCCACATCATAGACCTGACCACCCGTAGAGACCTCACATCATAGACCTGACCACCTGTAGAGACCCCACATCGTAGACCTGACCACCTGTAGACCCCAAATCATAGACCTGACC
>NW_013955137.1:10327-13547 GCF_001266775.1 Austrofundulus limnaeus
ACATCATAGACCTGACCACCTGTAGACCCACATCATAGACCTGACCACCTGTAGACCACACATCATAGACCTGACCACCTGTAGACCTCACATCATAGACCTGACCACCTGTAGACCTCACATCATAGACCTGACCACCTGTAGACCTCACATCATAGACCTGACCACCTGTAGACCCCACATCATAGACCATGATGAGGGCATGACTTCACCTGCCTCTGATGCCCCATCACTCTGGAACAGGGTCTAATCTGGACTCTTCAGACCTTCTTCCATGGCTCCAGAGTCCAACCTTTATGCTCCCTCACAAACTGAAGCAGTTTTCTCATTAGCCTCACTGATCAGTGGTTTTCTTCAGACCACACAGCTGTTCAGTCCCAATCCCTTGAGTTCTCTTCACTTTGTGTGGAAAAGCTTTAACTTTAACTATTAAAGACTGGGGGCGGCTGTGGCGGAGTGGTTAGGGGAGTCGTCCTGGAACCAGAAGGTCACTGGTTCGATCAGCCGTCTCAGTCGTTGTGTCCTTGGGCAAGACACTTCACCCACCTTGCCTACTGATGGTGGTCAGAGGGTCCGGTGGCGCCGATGCATGGCAGCCCCACCTCTGTCAGTGTGCCCCAGGGCAGCTGTGGCTACAGTGTAGTTTGTCATCATCAGTGTGTGAATGTGAGTGTGAATGGGTGAATGTCTGTTAGTGTAAAGCGCTCTGGGGTCCGGAGGGACTTGAAAAGCGCTCTATAAGTCCAGTACCATTTACCATTTACCATTTATTAAACATAGCTCTGAGTTCTTCTGTTGTCTTTCTTTGGTTTGATGTCACCATCACCATCATTCAGGATTATTTTCCAGCCACATTTCTTCCTCAAAGACGATGTGTCCCCACTATCCTTGCACTTTTTAATAATGTGTTGGATACTTCTTAACCACATTTTAGTAGTTTCTGCAGTCTCCTTAAGGCCCTGTCCCACTATACAACTTATACCAACTTATGAACATTTTAAAGATGTCTGCACTGAAGATGGAATTGAAAAAAAGTCAACATGAAGCTTCTTTTAGGTGTGTACAAAATTTAATTCTAAAAATTGATGAAATATATAACTTTTATTAGCAATTTAGATATAAAAAGAGTTTAATAAGATGTTTAGTGTGACAGAGCCTTTAGATGATTTCTCTGCTTGATGCCAATGATTTGACCCTTCTCAATCACACTGATATCTTTTCATTAACCATAAAAAGCAACTTATTGTACCAGTTGGAGTAAATAACTAGTTGCCAGCTGAAAGATAAACACACATACAGTAATTATCCAATAGGAGGCTTGTACCTATTTGATTAGTTACATCCAGGTGGAGACTTTTTTTGGGCCAGGCAGTGTATGTTATTATTTAGTTACCAAACTCCACCCACATCAGCTCATTTTGTATAGTTTATAAAGTATTTGTATCTGATTTGTCCTGACAGAGAGAGCTTTCTGCAACAGGTAAGATAGTAATTCTTCATGACCTTTCTACAGAACCCTAATTTAAAGGATCTGAACAACACTTTAAATGAACTAGCCTTACAGCAAAACTGAATAACAAAGATTTAACAAATCTGTAGAATTTAAAAGTTTGCCTCCATTTTGCTGAACGTTAACTAAAACAATAAAAACTAATTTAAAACCTAACATAAGTGTCAGTCTGAAGAATGTAAGAACTGACAAACAAATGCAGAAAACTTTTATTATTGGATTTTATGGTTTGTAATATTATTTATTTTTGAAAAATACAGGCAGATATGATTTTTTTCTTCTGCTACCTTTCATTTCATTTGATTTGTATTTTTGTTGTATGTACATTTGTTTTGTTTTTAAATGAAATGAATAAATAAATAATTAAAAAACTTAATTCAATTAAGAAAAATTTAAAACTTACTGCCTTCATGGCAGTGCCAAAGAACAGATCTGTGAAGAAAAAACAGGCAGGTTCAGAGAGGTGAAACCTTGTAGCTGCTGACTCATTTAACCATCCTGTATCATCTACTGGTCTTTACTGGGACTTACTATCACCAGGGTCTCGACAGGTGAAGCTGCATCCTTCCAGCTCTAACAACAGATTCCGTAAGACTTGGATCTTAAGGAAGCCTGGAGAGGAAACACAACTTTGCTCAGCCTGAGTGGGCTCACAGACAAACAGCTGACCATCAGTCTGAGTCCAAACAAGGTGTACCGTGAACGTTCATGTGCAGTAAGTGGTTGTAGGTGGCCAGGCTGGGAGCTGACACAGGAGAGAAAACACATCAGGTTCTGTTACAAACAAACAAACAAACAAACAAACAAACAAACAAACACACAAACAAACAAACAAACCAGCCAACCAACCAACCAACCAAACCAACAAACAAACCAACCAACAAACCAACAAACAAACAAACCAACAAACAATCAAACCAACCAACCAAACCAACAAACAAACAAACCAACAAACAAACAAACAAACAAACTAACAAACAAAAAACAATAAAACCAACAAACCAAACCAACCAACAAACAAACAAACCAACAAACAACAAACAATCAAACCAACCAACCAACCAACCCAACAAACAAACAATCAACAAACAAACTAACAAACAAAAAAACAATAAAACCAACCAACCAACCAACCAACCAACCAACAAACAAACAAACCAACCAACCAACCAACCAACCAACAAATAACAATCAAACCGACCAACCAACCAACCAACCAACAAACAAACCAATCAACCAACAAACAAACAAACCAACAAACAAACAAAAAAAAAAACAATCAAACCAATCAACCAACCAAACAAACAAACAAACTAACCAACCAACCAAACAAACCAACAAACAAACCAACAAACAACAAACCATCAAACAATCAAACCAACCAACCAAACCAACAAACAAACAAACAAAAAACAATCAAACCAACCAACCAACCAACAAACAAACAAACAAACAAACAAACAAACAAACCAACAAACAAAAAAACAATCAAACCAACAAAAAACCAAACCAACAAAACAAACAAACAAACCAACCAACAAACCAAACCAAACAACAAACAAAAAAAACAATCAAACCAACCAACCAACAAACAAACAATCAATCAAACCAACCAACCAACCAACAAAAAAACAATCAAACCAACCAACCAACCAACCAACCAACCAACCAACCAACCAACCAACCAACCAACCAACCAACCAACCAACC
>NW_013955138.1:0-8176 GCF_001266775.1 Austrofundulus limnaeus
AATATTTAGGTTGCAACTTAAATATTTAGGTACCTAGCTAAATATTTAGGTTGCAACTTAAATATTTAGGTACCTAGCTAAATATTTAAGTTGCAACTTAAATATTTAGGTACCTAGCTAAATATTTAAGTTACAACTTAAATATTTAGGTAGCTAGCTAAATATTTAAGTCACAAGTTAAATATTTAGCTTGTTAACTAAATATTTAATTTGTAAGTTAAATATTTAGTTTATAAACTATGACATTTATAAATGTATGAATCATATGGTGAAAAACTGATGTTGAAAAATACATCTGTTCTTTTTTTCTTATAAAAGGCTAAATAAAACAAAAATATTGGTGGTAATTTTTAACTGTGTAACTTTACAAACGGCACCCCATAGTTTTTCATCATCGCCAATGTGAATTTAATCGCCACTGGTTGAATTTTAATGAAGCTTTCAGAAACATTACTCAACATAATATGATCATATAAAGCTCTGGCTTGAGAAGTGGTGGGTGACATGCATTCCTTACGTTAGTTTGTGTCCAGCTGACGTGACAGACGACTGTGAATATTAGAATAAGCGCTATAATCAGTCTCCTTTAGGAGTCTTCAAACACAAGCAGCTCTTTAAACTGTGCATGAACGGTTGCATAAATCTTTCAGTGTGCACTCATCTACTGCGAGTTCATCATCCAGGGACCCTCACTCCCTCTGCAACCATCCATTTTTCATGGAGCCCCGCTGGTGATGGAGAATGTCCACAAGTAGGACCAGGAAATTACTGAGAGATTCTCAGACACTCCGCGGTCCGAATGCTAAAAAGACTTTCAGCTAATTTGAGGCTTTTATCTGTTATTATAAGTCACCTTCCAGTAACGCTGACCTTGTTTTACTGATTGCAAGCTCTTAAAATGACAGTCTGAAGTGAATTTATTCGATTCTTTGAAATGCCAGACTTGACTCAGATTAAATTAGTTTTGTTATCAGGTGCAGCTGAAGGAGAATAAGGTTATAAGGTTTATAAGGTTTTTGCACATGTGTGTTTGTGTGCCTAGCATTAGCAAAATATCCTGTGAACCACTGGACACATTTTGAGAAAAATAGAACAACCTTTGGGTCTACTTAGAGTAAGAATTAAAGATGACTGCCACAGTTGGCTGAACTTTGAGCTTCTTCTTTGGTGACAGGGCTGATCATTCTGTTGGTGACGTGATGCTACCAGCAGGATCAAAAAGAACCAAGACAGGAACAAGATCATCTAAATCCCATACTGTGACGGAGATTTTCGAGAAGAGAAACAGAAGAGAAGAGATGACTGAAAATACAAAATCACTGCCCTGGACTGAACTTGTTTCTCAAGACCCATATTATCCTCTACCTGTTTTTTCCCAGTGCCTATGTTTACCGGTACCCAAGTTCCCTGGAGCCAATGTTCCTGATACCCACAGCACACATGTTTCCTAGTGCCCATCTTCCCCAGTGTCCATGTTCCCCTGTACAAATATTTCCTGGTACTTATGAATCCCAACACCCATGTTCCCTGGTACCACTGTTCTCCCAGGGTCAATAATGAAAGTCATGAAAAATGCTTGGCTCCCCTTCCAAATGTCTCTTTCAAACAAATGAAAAAATACTGAAAAATACTGACTCGTGGAACCATACCCACCACTGCACACTATCTTCTATTCCAGTAGTTCCCAACCTTTTTAGACTTGTGTACCCCTGAACCATTTTGTCATACCACTAACCCTTCAGTCAAATATAATGATGATTCTCCTAAACTTTAATGTACTACAACTGATTATTAAATAAAAAAAATTTATTTAACCCCTAGAACATTTAATTCTCAGGCATTTTATTGTTTCAACTCAAATTAAACATAAAGATAAAAACGTTGCCTTTAAAGTGCATAAGTAATTAAGTAAATAAACCAGGTAATGGCAGGTGCAGAAAACAGCAGCATCCAAAATGCATTGTATTGTCCAAAGTACAGCAGAAACTCACCCAAATTAGTAAAATCAGTGAGATTCCACATTTTATACTGGATTCCATTTTGTGTTAATTCCATGATTCTGACTGCAATTTCTGCATTGTGGAAATCATACGGCCCTACATATCTCAGTCCTATTTTTATTTACTTTTTTACACACCTGGGAAGATTTTCCACATACCCCCCTGTAACATGCTTGCGAACCCCAATGGGTACACATACCCCTGGTTGGGCGTACCAGTGGTTCCCAATCCTGGTCCTCAAGTATCCCTATCCAGCATGTTTTACTTGTTTCCCTGCTCTTCAGCAGGTCTTCAGAAGATTGTTAATCACTCATTCATTCAAACCAGGTGTGTCAAATCAGGGAAACATCTAAACATGCAGGAAAGGGGACCTTGAGGACCAGGGTTGAGAATCATTGCTTTCATAAATGTTATCTGATTTATTATTTACTAATAAATGGCAAAGAATCAATGGCTTCCAGAGGCAGTACTAAAACACATAAAACTGAGTCAATATTATATTTTGAAAATGTCTCATCAAGCTCAGAGAAGCTCTTGAGGTGTTGGTCAACATTTAAAGCAGTGATTTTTAGATGTTTCCCTGATTTGATACACCTGGTTTGAATGAACGAGTGATTAACAATCTTCTGAAGACCTGCTGGATAGTAGGGAAACAAGTAAAACATGCTGGATATGGGTACTTGAGGACCAGGACTGGCAGTGTCAAGGGCTGAAGGAACTGTCCAAAGTCCTGAAAGTGCTGGAATGTTTCAGGACTTTAGACMGTGTGAAGGATTGAAGGAACTGTCCAAGGTCCTGAAAGTGCTGGAATGTTTCAGGACTTTAGGCAGTAATATTATGCTGTCATATGCTCACGAAGCCCAGGTTGGGAATCATTGGTCTATTATAAAACACCCTCCTCACATGCTATGAATCCCCCATTTGGATTGTCTGCTGTGGTCTGACATTAATTTTTATATTGGAATAAATATTGATTGTACAGTGAACAGACTGACAGTTATGATGGGGCAAATTCCATTCAATGTCCAGTCAATACTGAGCAGTAAATCTCAGAAACTAACACTGATGTTTGCAGCATTTATTCCATAACGCTTGTTACACTGATCATAAAGTATGGTCCATCAGCTTTTCAACTTTGATTGATGATTCACAGCACACATGTGTGTTTCCATCTCTCAAAACAAGGCTTGGATCTTTAAATCATCTCAGTTAGAGTCAACTTTATCTTGTGTGTTAGCAAAATTTGAACCATTAGGTAACTGTTATTGAATTTTTTAGGAAATAATCACATACCTGTTTCTGCTTCAAACTTCACACAGCATAAAATTGTCTATTTTTTAATATACTTGCACAGAGTTGTAAAGTAACTAAGTACAGATACTTTGTTACTGTACTTAAGTAGACATTTTGGTTATCTGTACTTCACTTAAGTAATTATTTTTCAATGTATACGTTTTACTTTTACTCATTACATTTTTACACAATTATCTGTACTTTCTACTCACTACATTTTTAAAAAAAGTAAGAAGTAGAAAGTCATTATTCCTATTTTATTCTGAGTTTTTATTACTTAAAAAACTATTGTGATAAACTGTGTCTCCTGATAGAGTGAATTTAATTGTGTTTGGATGAGAAGTATAAATATATACCATTCTGACACACTATTAGCTTGTACACAACCCATCACAGCTGCACGCTGTTAGAAAATATAGTTTTTGGAGAAGTCACCTCCCAATAAATGTCATTTTGTAAAATCTAACTGCTCACTTTTACTCAGTACTTTTACTTTTAATACTTAAGTAGATTTTGTGTCAGAAATTTACTTTTGATACTTAAGTACAAAAAATCTCAGATACTTTAAGACTTTTACTCAAGTAATATCTTAAGAAGACTTTAACTTTTACCAAAGTATTTTTATGATAAGATACTTGTACTTTTACTCAAGTATCACTTTGAGGTACTTTATACAACACTGTATTTACGTACACGTTTACATATAACTTTTATATTACATTTAAAATTTAATGTAGACCTGATGTTTCACATTTAAATTTAACATTAAGTAAAAAAAATTGCAAAATGTAAGAACAGTGAGCTTAAATAACAATAAAATGTTATTATAAATTATTTTCAGAGTGGGCGACATGCATTCCTTTATATTATATTATATTATATTATATTATATTATCATCATTATCATTATATTATAGTGTCATTGTGAGATTTAGGTATGACCTAATGTGCAAAGTGTTTGTTTCACCATGGGAGCAGGGAAAAAGGAAAAGCCCACCCCTGCCAGCTGACTGGTGGACCTTTAATGCAGCTGCAGCTCTTCATTCAGAGGCTGAGTGGAGACAACCGGAGGAGGGGAAGACCGTACAGCTCTGTTCTGAGCACATTTTGATTTATTTTTTACCAACCGAGGGGTTCTCCCGCTACCTGTGGTGTTGAAGTGGGGAGAGTGCCGCCCTGCATGCGGACTGAGCCGGACTGCTGCAGTCCAAAGGCATCCTGAACGATCGGAGCTCAGCAGCAGCAGCAGCAGCAGCAGCAGCATCTCATTGTGCGAAATGCGTCACCGCGAACCGGTTCACACATTTCAGCTCTCTGCTCACGGACTGATTCTGATTATTTCATCAGGTAAGATTTCAACATTTTTGTGTATTTTTAATTTTATGTTGAGAGGGTGAAATCATGTGAGATTAAACTAATAAAAACATTAATTATCCTTTGCGTAAAGCTGACTTTCTGGTCCGGAGATGGGTGCAGAGACCGATGCTTAATCTCGCAGGCCTGTCATTACAACAGATGATGTATTGTTCTGACAGTTCCACATTAAAGGAAACGTCTGTTTTTGCTGCTGTTCTATCATTTGGGCTTTCCGCTTCTTCATTAATTAACTAATTAATTAGGTCTAATTAATGTGTCCTGGCTATAATGAGGAGATGAGCGGGTCACACCTGTGTCTTCTTCCCGGTACAGGTAACCACATGCGCGGGCCGGCGTCACCGCGCTGAGCCCCGAGGAACACGAAGGGTACAGGGGTCAGAGAGAGACGCGAGACCGGGCGGACCGGATGACGGCCAGACCCGCCGAGGCCCCGGGGCTGTCGGTGCCGCTGCACCGCTGCCGCGCGGGGTTCGAGGCCGGCAACGGCACCTGCGCGGAGCAGCTCGGCCTCCTGCCGCCGTTCTCCTCCACGCTCGCGCTCCTCGTGCTGGTGGCCGTGCTCGCGGGGATCGTCCTCGTCTCCCTGGCGACGTTCCACTTCCACAAGAGGAAGCTCCGGAACAGGAAGATCCGGCGCGCGCAGGAGGAATACGAGCGCGACAGTCGCAGCCCCGCGCGCGCCGCCCGGGCGAGCGGCGGCGGCGGCGGAGAGCCCGCGAGGCCGTGCGTCATTGTGCGGCCGGTGAGGCGCGAAGAGAAGCCCTCGTGCCGGAGCGGCGTGGACAACGGGGATGTTGCAACGGAGGACAAACAAGCGCCGCACGAGGCGGTTCCTCTTGACTGTTAACTCAGAGAAACTTCAGGGAACAATGGAATAAAGTGGAAAAGCAATAAGGCACAAAGATC
This sequence comes from Austrofundulus limnaeus, assembly GCF_001266775.1. Classification (NCBI taxonomy): domain Eukaryota; kingdom Metazoa; phylum Chordata; class Actinopteri; order Cyprinodontiformes; family Rivulidae; genus Austrofundulus; species Austrofundulus limnaeus. The sequence goes on from NW_013955138.1 coordinate 5,577, forward strand.
CCCCCACCCTACCCTCCACTTTCATCTCCGCTGCTTGTAAGCCTAGATTAACTTAGAAAGAGTAGAAATAATGCAGCAAACTGAGCAGAGTTCACGTCATAACCACAGGCACACGTGACTTACCTGTTACCTGTGTGGACACAAGAACCACAGGAGTTCACCGCTTCAGGATGAAGACATGAATGAAGGTTCAGTCTCCTGCTTGGTTTGGGAAATGACTTCAAATGGGTCCAAAGACTTGGCCTACTTAGGATCCCATGATAAAACAATGCACAAACAGAGAATGACACGTGGAATGAAAGAATAACAGATAATCTACTGCCTTAAAATCAAATTACACTGTTTTCAGATTATTTAGATTGATCTGAACAGAACAGGAATGAGTTTGCATTAGATCTGTCCTGTAATCTGAGATTACAGATGTAAATTGACATGTTTAAAATTACTCTGAACAGAAAAAGTCAGGCGTATAGAAGATGAAAAAAGGTTTAAAGGCGAGGGATGAGGAAAAAAAAATGGGAAATGAAGAGATGCAGGAAGAGGTAGAACTGAAGAGGATGAGGACAATAAGTGGGATGAGAAAGAGAATCAGATGAGATGGGCTTGTTAAATAAGAAACTGGAGGCATGAGAAAGAAGAATTAGTAGGATGAGTAGAGATAGATGAGGATGGCTTGCATGAGAAGAATCATTTTTATGAGAAAGAGGGATGACAACGTTACATTTAAGGTGAGAACTGAAAACAATAAGCTTGATGTTGAATAGTATAGATGAAAAATGAGGAGGAGGTGGGATGAGAAAATGTACAAATAAGAAATGAAGATGAGTAAGATGATTAAAAGAAGGGGTGGAAATATGTGGAGGAGGAGGAGGCACAAAAAGACGAAGAGAAAAAGACAATGAATGGGGGAAAGATTTGAAAAGATAAGTGGAATGAGAAAACAAAAAGATGAAAAATGAGTGGCACAAGGAGGCAGAATGAAGAATCAGGATGAGGTATGAGAAAGGCAAGAGATAAAGTAAATTAGTGGTATGAGAAAGCTGAGAAAAGTACAAATAGGTGGTGAGGAGAATAAGTGATGAGAAAGCAACATGATCAAAAATTAGTGGGATAAGGTAAAAGTACTGGGATAATAAGTAAGATGAGAAAAGGGATAAAAATAGTGTAGGGTGACTGGCATGAGATACTGAAAAGATGATAAATGAGTGGGGTAAGGAGGTATAAGAAAAGTCAGGCATAAAGATGAGTGAAATGAGAAATGGGATGAGAAGGAACGCAGTGAGAAAAAGCAGTGATAGGATGATAGAAGCTTGATAGGACAAGTAGGATGTTGAAAAGAAAATATGAGAAGGGAAAAAAGATGAAAGAAAAAATATGCCTGTAAAGTTAAAGATGAGAGTTTGTAAATGATGTGAAATGGAAAAAAATGGCGAGATGAGAAGGGATGCCTTTGAAGTTAACAATGACAAATAAGCAATGGGTTAAGTGGGATGTTAAAAAGAAAAGATGAGAAATGAGGATGTAAATGAGAAAACAGAGAAAGGAATTCCTTCAAAGGTGAAGATTATGAGAAATGAAGATGTAGGATGAGAAAATGATAAGATGAGATGGGGTGCCTGTGATGTTAAAGTAGACGGGAAATGAGGAAGTGGAATGTAACAAAATATGTTTAAGGGGTGAGAAGGACAAGTATGATTTTAAAGGGATTAGATGAGAAATCAGAAATTGTGATAAGAAAAATAAGAAACTATTAGGATGAGCGGGACATTAAAGGGGGTAGATGAGAAATTATGAGAATGGGGGTTAAGAAAAATAGAACTAAGGAAAGATTATGAGAAGGAAGAAGTATGAGAAGAGATTGGAATGATGAGTAGGATGAAATTGTGCAGCTATGAGAAAATCTGCCAGCTGATTGAAGGTTAGTTTGAGGCGTGCTCCTGCTCCATAACGTCATTTAGCGAACCGCCCGGTAACTCTTCATTAAACTGTAAAAGTATTTGCCTGCTTTGATTTTTGGGACCTCTCTCTCCGTCCCCGACCTCGTTTAAACCTCAGAGATGTTTAAACTTTAACAGGGGATGTGACACTCGGTTGTGTTTAATTATTTACGACTTGGTGAAACAACTCAGTCCTCGACGGCTTGCTGATCCTCCTTGGCATGTCCTCTGACACACTACCAGTACGTAGTTAGACTATAATGGATGTTGTGGTGCTGTTAGGCAGTACAGAACTGCATATATGCTATAGAAAACAGCTTATTGTTTGCATAGTATTTTTTCCTTCAATTAAGTGACTTATATAAAGTACTGTCCTCCAATGTCGTTCAGACATATGTAGGTTTAGATAGCTTGACAGGATGCAAGAACTTTTTGCTGTAGTTATGCACATAAACCTTTTTTCCCTTAAATGTCAAATAGGCTAGTAAGTTTTAGTGCTTATACAGTATTTTGATTTTTGAGTATTTATAATATATTCTCTGACATGTACTGAAATGAGAATTCTTCCAGCGGAGGCTTTTGGTTGAAGCCGGTCTTTTTTATTTAGTTATTTATTTTTTGATCCTTCATATCATATCATTGTGAGCCTGATAAAAACTACTG
>NW_013955138.1:9176-11894 GCF_001266775.1 Austrofundulus limnaeus
TTTTTTTTTTTTTTTTTTTTTTTTTTTTTTTTTTTTTTTTTTTTTTGCTTTGTGTTTGATACGTTTGTTTGGGCGAATCAGATTCTGTTAAATTACTTTGCAAATGAAACTGGGTCAGTGATATCCACCACATGTCATTTTTTTTCCTACAAGAACTTGTATGTTTTTTTTTTCTACAGTTGAATTTGTGCATCAGATAATTAACCTGAACGTATTTTGGAAGTAAAGGTTAAAACTTCTTCGTGGAGTTTGAAAAGCACATTTTGGCCACGACGACCAGAGTATCGTTTGTTGATCGATTTAATGTATAATTTATTTGGACCATTTTTTTCCCCCTCTTCCACAAGGTGTTTGTTATAAGACACACTCTTTCAAAAAGTTTTCTTTATAAATAATTGGATTTGTTTTTTTCCCCTCAAAGTTAAACATTCCACAAAGCAACAACATAAAAATAAATTCTGTAGATCTTTAGCGGTATTAAGTTTACTTTTTTTTTTTTTGGAAAACTCCATGTCACTGTGCCACACTGATTTGTTTTATTTTTCCCTTTAGTGTTTGTTTTTATGCAAAGCTCTCTTTATTAAGCTTTTACTTTCTGTATGGAGAATTTTCAGACTGGTGCTGTTCATTTCAGGAGAAACACCAGATTTATTTTTCCTTCTTTTTTTATTTTATTTGATTGTTTTTAAAATTCAGCAAATGTTGTGTATGAGGGTGAGAGAAGTAAGTGAGCCGGAGCGGTCGTGCCCGGCAAAGTTGATAATTTTTATTTTATTTTTAGGTTTTCTTTTTCAATGTGTAAGAGTTGGTGATTATTATTATTATTATTATTTTGTTATGATTAAGTTAAGCTCATTCTGTAACCAACAGGTGACGAGCTCTCAGTGCTGTAGCCATTTCACCAAAGAGGGTTGTTGATCTATCACAGCGCTGAGAAAAGTAAAACTTGTGCTCGTCCACGTCCTGTTGCCAGCACTGCAGCGACGGTACTCTGGGAACGGTGTCAGAACAGACCCCATTATGCTGATAATAGGACACTGAAATAGTTCTAAAGCAACTTCCTACAGATGCATAATTTTTGGGATTTTATGTCTTATAATAAGACTTACTTGAAGTTGTGTATGCAGCTGACTCTCCTCCAGTTTCTCCAGTTTTACTGTCAATAATCTCGTAGCATTAAGTTGACGATCAAGGCAATCGTGGGCGTTTTTGAAGATACCTACAGTTCAGTATTCTGCCTTTTTTTTCCTCTCCTTCCCTTTCGAGCTTCGTAAAAGTTTGAAGGGGTTGTATACTCGAAGCGCACATTCTTTGACCACGCTCTAATATGAACCGGTATAGTTCAGAGTTTTCTCGGTCATTACCATTTCTACTGTCTGTCATCTAAGGTTTTTGGACTGCTTTTTACTGGGGAGGGCAAAATATCTTTCAGCCACTCAATTTTTATATTGTCTTTTTTTTTTTTAAAGTAAGGAAGTGTTAAAGTCAGTGATACAAATAGCCGGTATCATAAGCTTCCCCAGAGTTTGAATGTAGCCCACAGACCAGGCGTTTAAATCCAGCAACGCTGATCAAATGTTTGATTTATAAACAAACAAAAAAAACCTCTTTAACGAGACAGATTCTGAGCTGACGCCTGGTTCACACTGAAAAGCCCTGATCCCAATTATTCAGGGGAGGAAATTTAAATTACAGGTTGTTTTTTTTTTTCTAAGTACAAAAAAAAACTGATTTAAAATAAGCACTTTACTGTACCATGTGAATGATTGCAGTTCACTCATGGCAACTTTACACAGTTGCTACAGACTTTTTGTATTTTTTTTCTACAAATAAAAAAAGAAATAAACTGCTTTGAACTACAGTCTGGTCTCGTGTACATTTTGTTTTCAGTATTTTATTTGGAGTTGAACTGTTCTGTCTGATAGGAGCTTGTGAAGTACAGTGTTTTTTTATTAACCAGCGCTCTTATCTTTCGGTCGAGGCCGTTTCATCCGTTTCTCTGAGGCTATCTGGGCAGACAGTCACATGTGACCTTGGCTGTTGGTAAATATGAGCTCATTCGTCTCCACCCTTTGATGTGACTGGTTTCACCTTGCATGTGCCTCTCTCTCTCTCACACACACACCTTGCAGCTGTGGGGGCGCTCTTCTCAGAAATKAGGCCTCATCTGATGCAACCTGCTGCAAGAGCTGCAGCTCCTGTGTGCCACCACATGGCCTTCTGCTGAGTTAGACACCCAAGTTGCTGATTCAGCATCTTTTTTTAAGCTGGGTGTTTAACATTGAGTGAAAGGAGGCAAATATAACCAAAAATGCTTTAATCATTTGTGCCTCCTATAAACCAATAGGAACTAATAAAAGTGCCCCTATCAGTACCCAGCTTTTGCAATTTCTGCAGCTCTAAATGTTGTAAAACGTTTTGTGTTTTCCCCCTACAGTGTGTGTTTTGTGTTAACACTGAAAAATACAGACAACCCTGTTTGTTGCATAATTTGCAGTTCAGCACTGCAAACAGAAACAAAATGATGCAACAGCAGTCAGTTTTCTGTACAACCTGTGGTGATCAGGGGGTGTTTGTCTCCCCCTGCTGGACACTTTTTATTAGCTTCAGAGTTTTCCATTATTAGTGAACAAATTAAATTATGAGCATGTTCTATTTATCAATTATTTTTCACTTTGCTCATGTCTGAACACACACACACACACACACACACACACA
>NW_013955139.1:0-7974 GCF_001266775.1 Austrofundulus limnaeus
AACGAAATAAAACTAAACTATAATGAAAAKTCCTAAACTATTATAACTTGCTCCGAGCACGACGGACCTTAAGCGTCTCCTGTCTGCCTTTCCAGGTCTGCGGGCGTTGGTGAGCATCTTGCAGAGCTGGTACACGCTCTTCACGCCGACGGAGGCCACCAGCATCGTCGCAGCCACCGTCATGTCCCACAACACCATCCTGCGCCTCAGCCTCGACTACCCCCAGCGGGAGGAGCTGGCTGGCTGCGCCAGGACTCTGGCCCTGCAGTGCGCCATGAAGGACCCCCAGAACTGCGCCCTGTCGGCCCTGACGCTCTGCGAGAAGGACCACATCGCCTTCGAGACGGCCTACCAGATCGTAATAGACGCGGCGTCAACGGGCATGACCTACTCGCAGCTGTTCACCATCGCGCGCTACATGGAGCACCGGGGGTACCCCCTGCGGTCGTTCAAGCTGGCCTCCCTGGCCATGACGCACCTCAACCTGGCGTACAACCAGGACACGCACCCCGCCATCAACGACGTGCTGTGGGCCTGCGCGCTCAGCCACTCGCTGGGGAAGAACGAGCTGGCGGCCATCATCCCCCTGGTGGTGAAGAGCGTGCACTGCGCCACCGTGCTGTCCGACATCTTGCGGCGGTGCACCATGACGGCGCCGGGCCTCGCCGGCATCCCCGGGCGGCGGAACTCCGGGAAGCTGATGTCGACGGACAAGGCGCCGCTGCGGCAGCTCCTGGACGCCACGATCTCGGCGTACATCAACACCACGCACTCTCGGCTGACGCACATCAGCCCGCGGCACTACGGGGAGTTCATAGAGTTCCTGAGCAAAGCGCGGGAGACGTTCCTGTTGGCGCAGGACGGCCACATTCAGTTCGCCCAGTTTATAGACAACCTGAAGCAGATCTATAAGGGCAAGAAAAAACTGATGATGTTGGTCAGGGAGCGCTTCGGCTGACCTTCACTCCTGCCTCACAGAGACCCCCGTTTTTGTTTTTGAAGTATTTCAACTTATTTGTTTCTATTTAAGGCTCTTTGGATTATTTGTATTTTTTACTTCTTTTGTTGAGCCATTTGTTGACTAAGTCTTACGGTTTTATTCTGTTTGTTTCTCGAATGTGAACCAGGAAGTGTTCGCAGTACATCACTCTACTTAAACTAAGAACCAACAAGAAACGAAAGGCGTCTACCCCTCTAATTGTTAAATTTAGTTTAAGAATGTGATGACAAAAGCAAAAGAAACGTTTGCTTTTTTTGAGTGGCTTATGACAATATGAATACCAAATGATCCTCCTGGATGGGGTGTGTACTTTGAACCGAAGGATACTTTCAGCCGTGGTTAAGAAGAAGAAGTGGCTTCCAAAGCGGAGAGAAAAAGTGTGTGTGGGAAAACAGAGCGGTTCAAAACTCATGCAGTGTTACTGTCGTACCTTGACTGTCACATGTCAGCTTTAACTTATCTGGCAGAAATAGCCTCTTGTTTGATTCAGGGCTTCTTAGAAGAGAGAGGTTAGAGGACAGAGCTACGTTAAGTCTCTGTTGAAGAAGTGAAAAACCTTTTCTTGGTTGCTCTCCTAGAAAGATCTCAAGTGAAAAGCCTACAATGCTTTACAGGATGCATGTTTCTGAATGCCTGACAGTGACATTCTGGCTGCTCTAGCTAACAGCTGAGCCTTCATGTGCACATCGTCATATTCCTGTACACAATATGTTTTTATGTCCTCCTAAAAACGTATCGACAGACACAAAATTACTGTCGTAGTCGATGATTTTGGAGGAGTTCCTGTGTTCAGAGAAACCACTTCACAGCTGCTCAGCTGTTCACGGTTGATAATTTAAAATGTGCAAAATGTCTGTGGTCGTGTTCTACTCACAAAAATCAAGATTTTTTTTCTTAAATCACTTAGCAGCTTCACGTTCGTGATCTTGTGTTTAATTACGAAGCTTTGAAAACTATTTGGACCTTTTCAGAATCTACTGGGTGTTCATTCTGCCCGTCACTGAAACCCCTTTCCCATCACAAGAGCCTATGACAGAAAAAAACAAAAATTATTTCCAATTATTTTAATGAAACTACAAACTTATTAGTACAGTAAATTGTATCGCTAATTTCTCTAGTTTCAAACTTTTGTTTCAGACTTGTCAAACAAGTTCTATTTGTTCAAATACTGGCCAGCATATTGTGCAAGTTTTACCWGTTACAACATAAATAAGTGATGCTACAAAATATAAATGTCATCAAAAGTATTTATTGGATTTACCTTTAAAAAAATTCATTGAATTTATTCATATTTTGCATTTATAGCAATATGGCACATACAGCTGAATAATCTGTATTGTTTTATATCGATGACTTCATGTACAGCTAAAAAAATTGCCTTGTCATTCCCATTAGCTGTACAGAATTAACAGCTAGTTCAGTAAACACTCAAATACATTTTCATAGGAAGATTTGATGGTTTGGAATACAAACATAGAGAAAACGTTATGTGAAGCCAGTAAAACTTCACTAATCTGATGCTAATAATGCTCCATGTCTCGTCAATGAAAAAATTAGCATCTTTGTGCTAAACCTCCCTACATTAGCTAAAGCYCCACTGCAACGTTATGCTGCGAACAAGTGCCCAAAATGACATAATAAATTTTATTTTTCGTTATTTTAAGAAAAAGTGTGTATTTGGTAAAAAAAAAAAAAGTTAGCATCTTTTGCTAACTCTATAACGTTATGACAGTGTTGAGTTTTAAGCTAACTCTGCTGCCCCCTACTGGGCAAAATAATTGGTATTTTAAAAAAAAATGAGTGTGCAGTCCACAACATTACCCAGATCTTATCTAAATCCAAATTAGGCGAGTTTAGTTTATAATCTGTAGTTTCTTGGTCTTGTGATGGAAAAGGATGTGAAGTTTGCTGTGAAAGTTTCTGGTTGTTATTATTTTCAACTGTGAAGAAGAGCGGCCTTGTCTTACTCAAAGAATCAGAAATATATGATCCACTGGCAAAGAGGGACAAAAAAAGAATTAGCATTTTTAAGAACTTGACTTCGTTGTATTTCAGACCACATGCCTTGACACAGGAAGTGAATTTCTTTTTTCACAAGGTGCATCCATGTTTCGTTTCTTTATCTGTTGGCATATTGTCATTTCAGTGGCAATCTTTGAATTGATTAGACTAAATGTACAAGCACTTCACACGAATACCTCTTCAGTACGTTCCTGCCTGCTTCTGCATTTATTTATTGATTGTTTGGAAACTTTGTGTGGCTGAGTTGAAATCGCAGACGTACATGAAAAAAGAAAAGAAAAACGCAAGGGGGGCATTTAAGCAGGAAAAAAAACACATTTTCTGATCTGCCTCTACATTCCATGAGAGATACCTTTTACTCCCTACGTGGGTCGTCAGTCATAACTCTGATCCTTTTTATTTTGTATTTGAAGACATGCAGAAAGACAAATAAATGGGTGGGGGAAGGAAAACTGAGCAAAAGAGAGAAAAGAGGCTAAACTCAGTTCTCAGGGACATCACTTAAAGAAACAACAAAAAAAATAGTAGCATTAAGCATTTAAAATATTGTAAATATGAAAGTGTCAATTCAGAAAATTGTAAAGTTATAATTATTTATGATAAGTATGTTACATATTTGTTTGTTTTTTTCTTTGTTTTGTTTTATTGGCCGGGGGTGTACTTGAATACTGTTTTGAACGGGGAATTTTGACTTTTTTTTTTTTTTTTTTGTAAGAGCAAAGACTTCAAGGCATTTCTCAGGTGCTCCTGTGTACATTTCTTTTACGTTTGATGTTTTATTTTTCATATTTCTTTTTTGCTAATGTGTTGTCATTTGCGAAAAAAAAAAAAGGAAATCTGTTTTCCAAAATGAGACATTGGGGGGAGGGGGGGGGATGAGGGAGGCATTCCTTTGTAAACAGATTTGTACTAAAACCTGACTATGCAGAACCACTTCGATGGTCTTGTCCCYTCTGACAAACTTATTTTATTATTTTATTTTTTTGTGGGGGACCAGACATGGTGGGGTGTGAACCACTATTGAAACCAGGAAGAAGGGACGGATGTTGGGACGATGTTCAGTCGCAGCGCCTTGCACCTGCTGCAACTTCTAGAGGAGGTGAAACACAAAACGGTGGTTGAAAAAAAAAATGCCTTTCTGACCGATCAATGTACAAAGTTGATTTTTTTTTAGCTTTATTTCTGTGTTTCCTTTTATTTTTAATTTAATTTCATTTTTTTAAATCAGGACCCAAGCCTTTAGTGTCTTCTCAGCGGTGTTGGAGTGCGAACAAAAGAGACGGCCTGTTCATTCCTTTAGGAGCTTCTAATTTCTGACAGATACTTTTTTTCCCAGTCTGACGTTTGTTTGCCTCACACAGGGACAGTCGTGGATTGAAGCCGTGCATCATGATGTGTTTAGGTGCAGCTTCTTCTTTTGTTGTCTTAAAGCACAGTGAGATGAGTGCGCCGCATCTGTCTTGTATCCTCACTACCTGCTTTTTTTTCCAAAAAAGATGCATCGTAAAGTTACAAGTTAATGCCATTAAAAGAAAAGTACCGTTACTTTACCGATCGCAGCATCAGCTGCCTTCGTGTGATGCTTTCACTCGACAGCGTTACACCCAGAAGCTCTTCCCTGTGTGTTGATTAAATCGGCTGATTTCCTGAGGTTGTTCTCCTTTTTCCGCAGGGTTTTTGTTTGTTTTTTTATTTGTAGGAGATTACTATTTGCTGGTAGAGACATAGTTCACCTACTGTTTTCCTGTTAGGTTTTTTTGGTTTCCATTTCCTTCTTAAGGGAAAATTGAAAGTGTTTGTTGCCTCTTTGTGCTACTGATTTTGAAAAGGTATTTCCAGTATTTGTTGCCACAGAAGTATCTTAGCTTATCATCAACATTATTTTGTTTAAAAAAATTTGTTTTATTTTGTTTTTTGTTTTTTGTGCGACTTTCTGAGCTACTGTCTATAAAGCAAGAATTTATGACTATTTATGTAACGCTACTACCATTTTATATTGATTTGTGTTGAAATCTCAGTGCTTTTCTATAAATAAAGTGTGAAACACGTTACAGGAATGTCTTGGCTTCCTCACAAACCAAACAGGGCGACTGAAGGTATTTTGATGTAGCGGTTATCTGATTGTCTAAAAAAAATTACCATGTATTGCAAAAGTATTCAACTCTTTGATATCCTTTTGATTTTGTTGTTTTACAACTTAAATTTGTTATAATTAGTGGATCTAAACAAGATACTCCAAATTAATTACATTAAATGGGGAGAACAAAACTTTTTTAATCATTCCAAAACAAACTTAAAAGTGGTGTTTGTGTGTGTATGCGTGTGTATGTATGTGTGTGTGTGTGTGTGTGTGTGTGTGTATGTGTGTGTATGCGTGTGTGTGTGTGTGTGTTCACCCCCACAAAGTCCTAGATCCAACTTTTTACAGCAGTTAGAACAGTAAGTCTCTGTAGGTCTGTCTTTTATGAACTTAGCTGCAGCTCCTGCAGGTTGGATGGGTGCCACTTGTGTGCAGTAATCTTTAAAAGCACAGTGTGTAGGATTTGTTGTTTTCAGCGACATCTAGTGGTTGAGTGATTGAATCATCCTCCCTGGTCCTCCCCCCACCCCCACCCCCGCTTCCAAACGCAAAGGAGTTTCTACGGTGTCTCTCAGGTGTCAAAAACCTTTGATAATTCCAACCGCGATGTCTACCAGCAGCTTCAGGGCTAGTGATGTTTCAAGTGGTAAGATTATGAGCTTTAATAAGTAAAATTATCCCAGCTACAATGACAGACAACAAATATTACATTTATAGTATTACAACAAACCGTTTTTGACACTGCCACCGCAGTTTGTCCTTCATGAGCCTTCGTAGACAAGATGGCGGTGCAAGATGGCGGCTGCCTGTAGTGGCGACCCGCGACCATGGAGACATAAACAGCTTTTTATAAGGTAAAAATAATAAAACAAGGTCTTTGTCTGCAATGATTAGACATGTTTTTTTTATTAATGCCATTAGTGATTATCTCAATTTCGGCTAAAAGACTTGAAAAAAATCCTACAGTCCTCCAGCACATTTAACTGTTTCTCTTTAAATCACTGGAGTGTTGTTGCAGCTGTGTGTTCAGGGTCATTGTCCTGCTGGAAGATGGAGCTCTGTTGCAGCCTTACGTACATCTCTGGAAAAACCTGACCGTGTTTTGGACTATCCATCTTTCCTTCCTTTCCCACTTCCTGCTGAAGAAAACCGTTCCCATACAGTGCTGCTGCAACATCTGTGCATTGTATGTTTGGCATTCTCAACATAATGAGAAAATCAAAGAAAAAAACAAGCCTGATTTAAGGGTCCCTGCGTACTCCATCCAAACCTGCAGAATCATCTCTTATTGAATTGACGTGACGAAAACTGCATCATTTTATTTTATGGAATATCTTCATCGGTCAAACTTTTTCGGTAGTGGGATTTGAGCAAGTAACATAAATAGTTTTGAGGAGCATTTCAGAAAGTACATCCATCTGTATGACTCTTAGTAAAATGGCCAAAAAAACAACACAATGTGCATGGAGAAGTTTGTCTGCTGAAAAGTGTGGTGCTCTATCTGCGACAGATTTGGGTCCAGACAGCAGATGCAGGAATGGAGTGGTGACCCCGACGGGATGAAATCCTTTCTGTGACGTGTGCAGAAGTGGGAGGGGTTTCCCGGGAGCTCAGCACTGTTTGTCTCATGAACCGTGAAAAATGAACGTGTTGTAACCATGTTCCAGCACCAAATGTTGTAAATGCTGCTGGTCTGTTTGTGACAAATGAACAAAATAGTTCAACTTCGTGGTTAACATCATAAACACCAGATCTCCCTCCTCTATTATCAGCTGAAAATAAAAATCCGCTCTGACATCTATGCTGGTTTTGATCATAACATGCTACAATGAGAGGACTTATCAGGATTTCTCCCCCGCGGTTTCACCTTTGAACACTTCGTGAGAAAAAGATCATCTGAAACTACGCCGTCAGATCCATCACCTCACGTTTTCAGGAGTACATCAGACTTGACGATGTCCTTCAAAACATTCCATTTTAATACCGTCTGACCACAACACTATCTTCCACTTGTTTGGGAGTCTCTTACATCTCATTTGACATCTAAGCAGTCTGCATTTATTTTTCTTTTATTCCATAAGAAATGGCTTTTTCCTGGCCACTCTTCTGTGAAGTCTAGCTTTCTGCAATGCAGCTTATAACGGTCTGTTGGACAGATACTCCCATCTCAGCTGAAAGTCTTTGGCCTCCTTTACAACCCAGTCTGAGAGTGTTGCTGTGGTGAACTCTTCCCATTACCTAATAATGGGTTTATTTAGTCTGGGGGATGTTCAGGTTTGGGATATTATTTTAATTATCCAACCCTGGTCTACTCCTTCACAACTTTGTCTCTGAACTGTGTGGGGAGTTCCCTGGTCTTCATGATGCCTCTTGTTTGATAGCAGAGGTTTTTTCATTTCTGTTGGTTCCGAATCATTCAGAACAGGTACTTAATGCGACCATTTGACATAATATTTTTGCACCCCACCCTAACAAATGGCATTCAGTGGGGCGCAACTTGCAGTTTCGCAGCTACCAAACACGAGTCGAGCTGTGTCTGTTAGTGAAGGATTAGCCCTCCTGATAGAAGTGCTCTCGTTCTGTGCCGGCGTGGCCCGATCCTTGCATTTTCACCCATCCAACCAATCTGAATTAGTGATAAATGAAGCATGTGGAGGCCGATACAGCTCCATCAATCTCTCACTCATTTGTCTCTAATCAGAAGATTTCTTCCTCTATCCCTCCTTCACCGCTTCATTCTCATTCATTACAGATTTCTGCAGAGCCACATAACCAGACAATCAGGCTACCAGAAAGTGCAAAGTGTGATCACGTCTCTCTCTCTCTCTCTGTGTGTGTGTGTGTGTGTGTGTGTGTGTGTGTGTGTGTGTGT